>NC_133651.1:43562507-43839577 GCF_009905375.1 Apium graveolens
TACTTATATTATCAGGAGATAATCATCAGAAGATAGATATCAGAACTTAAGTGCTGAAGGACAATCAGATAAGAACAGTAGCTGATTAAAGGAAAGAAGATAGAGATAAAACATAAGAAGAGATATGCATGGAGAAGGAATTCCGTAAAGAATGGAATACTTGGAATAGAAGATATCTGATTGATATATTTTAGGAAGCAGAATTATATTCCATATCAATTAGTGATTATCTTGTAACTGTGTAGTATATAACCACAGGCATAGGGTTTACACTATAAGTGTTATCATTATCAAAGTTATTATTCTTTATAACCCTAGCAGCTCTCGTGATATTTGTTCATCACTGAGAGGTAACAGTTCTATATTGTAATAGAGTTTATTGTTTCAATAAAGTTTGTTTTCTGTTACTCAAGTTCTTTAAGTTCGATTGAGTGTACTATACACTGTATTCACCCCCTCTACAGTGTGTGTGTGACCTAACAATTGGTATCAGAGCCTATCTGTTAACTTACATATAGTTAAAGATCCAAACACAATCATGTCGGACACAGAAACTCCAACTAAGCCTACCACAACTGAGGAACCACCAAAGACACAAATTCAGAGTCGGTATGAGACCATCAGAGTCCCCATACTGAGACCATCTGAATATCTCATATGGAAGGTAAGGATGACCATGTTCCTGGAAGCAACAGATCCAGAATACCTGGATAGAATCAAGGAAGGTCCTCACAAACCAACCAAACTCGCTGTTGCAGTTACAGGTGAAGCAGCAACGACCGTACCAAGGAGAAGAGTGATTATACTGCTGAGGACATAGCATCAATTGCTAAGGATGCTAAGGTACGACACTTACTGCATAGTGCCATTGATAATGTAATGTCAAACAGGGTAATCAACTGCAAGACTGCTAAGGAGATATGGGATGCTCTGGAAACAAGATGTCAGGGAACTGACACAATTAAGAAAAACAGGAAGACAATACTCACTCAAGAGTATGAACACTTTGACTCAAAGACTAATGAGTCATTGAATGATTTATATGATAGATTTGTCAAACTTTTGAAAGATTTGTCATTGGTTGATAAAGAGTATGATCTTGAAGATTCAAACCTTAAGTTCCTGTTAGCTCTTCCTGAATGCTGGGATTTGAAGGCAACGACAATAAGAGAAAACTACAATCTTGATAAAACAACTCTTGACGAAATCTATGGAATGCTCAAGACACACGAGCTGGAGATGGAACAAAGAAGCAAGAGGAAGAGGAGGAAAGTTAAGGACAGTTGCTCTTAAGGCTGAAGAAGAATTCCCCAAAGCAGCTTCCTCAAAGAAAGACAAGGGTAAAGCTCTTTTCATAAAGTCTGATACTGAGTCATCAAGTTCTGAGAGTGGTGATGACTCAGATTCTGAAAGCTTGCCTGAGACTGATGCTGATGAGGAGATGATGAAACTGTGTGCTCTTATGATGAAAGGAATCACAAAGATTGCATACAGGAAGTTCAGGAAGGGAAAGAAGTTTCCCAGGAAAAGCATAAGTTCTGATAAGAAGAATTTCAGAAGATCTGAAGGAAGAGGAGGAAAGTCTGACAGAGGAGATTACACCAATGTTAAATGCTATAACTGTGGTGAGAAAGGCCACATATCTCCTGACTGCAAGAAGGTAAAAGGGTGACAAAGGCAAGGCTCTTGTCACAAAGCAGAAAAGCTGGACAGACACCTCAGACTCTGAAAGTGAGGAGAACTATGCATTAATGACAAATGCTGATAAAGAAAGTGCTGAGAGCAGTTCTGAAGCTGCTGAAACAAAGGTACCTCAGACTACTTATGCTTTTCATACTGATGATATTAATGAGTTGAGAAGATATCTTAAAACCATGTTTGTTAGCTATAGAGATCAAACTTTAACATGTGAAAGATTAACTTCTGAAAATCTTGCATATAAGAAAAGAAATGATTTCTTAGAAAAAGAGTTAGTCATATTCCATCAAACTCAGAAGGATAGAGATGATGCTTTTATGTTAGGGATGAAGTGCTAAAAATGAATGAATCTCTAAAAACTGAGTTAGAAAAGGAAAGAGAGATAATCATGACTTGGACTAACTCTGGCAGAATAACTCAAAATTTGCTAAATAGTGAAAATTGGAAAGAGGGCTTAGGTTATGGAGAAAATAAGAATGATAAAGGAACTGAAGAAATTAAGCCTGTTGTTAAGCAAAAGCCAAAGTTAAAACCTGTTAAGTTTGTAACTGTAAAGTCTGATAATGAGAAATCAGAAGTTAAAGAGGAATTAACTTCTGACAAACTAAAACAGGAAAAGACAGCTGAAGTAAACATAGGCTTAATGACAAAGAAGCAGCTTAAGCATAATCTGAAAGATGTCAAGAATGCAAACAAGGTAAAATCACCTAGGAAAAATAGGAATGGAAAGAAAGGTGTGAATAAAAGCAATGATTATAAACCTGTTCCTGATGCACCTAGGAAAACATGTCATAACTGTGGAAGTTCTAACTATCTGGCTTCTTTTTGCAGGAAAAATAAGAATATTAACTCCTTACCTTCGAAATCAGGAGTTAAGAGTAAGTCAGTTAGATACAAACCACAAAATCCTTGTTTCATTGTGGTAGTTTATGGCATTCCATTTATACTTGTAAGGAATATCATAGTCTGTACTATGATTATTATCAAATAAAACCTTCTTTGAAGAAAGTTTCCATTGTTCCTTCTAGTATAAATTCTGATTCAAAGTCTGATAATGTAAATTCTGATAAGAAAAATGTTAACATAAACTCTGATGCTAAATCCACTGCAAATGTTAACAAACTTAATAAGACCAAAGGATCCAAGCAAGTCTGGGTCCTTAAAACTAATAATTAGTGGTCTTTATGATTGCAGGGCAACAGGAAAAATATTCTAGTTCTGGACAGTGGATGTTCACGTCATATGACTGGAAATAAGGCCCTGCTATCAGACTTTGTGGAGAAAGCTGGCCCAAGTGTTTCTTATGGAGATGGCAATATTGGAAAAACATTGGGATATGGCAATATCAATCTTGGGAATGTCATCATTAAAGAAGTAGCTCTGGTCTCAGGACTTAAACACAACCTTCTGAGTATAAGTCAAATCTGTGACAGAGGTTATCATGTTGATTTCTTTGAAGAACACTGTGAAATTGTGAGTAAATCTAAAGGCAAAGTTGTTCTGAAAGGATATAGACGTGGTAACATTTATGAAGCTAAGCTTTCAACAAGTACTGATGGCTCTGCAATCTGTCTGATAAGTAGAGCATCAATTGAAGAAAGCTGGAATTGGCATAAGAAACTCTCTCATTTAAATTTCAACAATATAAATGAACTGGTCAAGAAAGATCTTGTGAGAGGATTGCCAAACACAGTATTTGCTCCTGATGGTCTTTGTGATTCATGTCAGAAAGCCAAACAAAGAAAATCTTCATTCAAGAGCAAGACTGAATCATCAATTCTTGAGCCTTATCATCTTATACATGTTGATCTATTGGTCCAGTAAATGTCATATCTATTGCAAAGAAGAAGTATGCGTTGGTCATAGTGGATGAGTTCACCAGATACACATAGGTGTATTTCTTGCACACAAAAAGTGAAACTGCGTCTATCTTGATTGATCATGTCAAACAGCTGGATAAAATGATCAAAGATTCTGTGAAAATTTTAAGGAGTGATAATGGCACTGAGTTCAAGAATTTGATAATGGAAGAGTTCTGCAAAAGCCATGGAATAAAGCAGGAATTTTCTGCTCCTGGAACTCCACAGCAAAATGGAGTTGTTGAAAGGAAGAATAGAACTCTCATTGAAGCTGCACGTACAATGCTTGAAGAAGCAAAGCTTCCAACCTATTTCTGGGCTGAAGCTGTGCAGACTGCTTGTTTTACTCAAAATGCAACACTCATTAACAAGCATGGAAAAACACCATATGAGATGGTGAAGAAAAAGAAGCCAAATCTGAAATATTTTCATATATTTTGATGTAAGTGTTTTGTTCTCAAGACTCATCCTGAACAGCTATCAAAGTTTGATCTAAAAGCTGATGAAAGAATCTTTGTTGGATATCCACTTTCCACAAAAGCCTTCAGAGTCTATAATTTGAGAACAAAAGTGGTCATGGAATCTATCAATGTCTCTTTTGATGACAAGAAGATCACCGGTCTTAAAGATTTCGTTGACCATGATCAGCTGAGATTTGAAAATGAAGACTCATATTCTGATACTGAAAAACCTGACAGTCTAAGTCCTGATACTACAAACTCTGACGGATTAAACTCTGATGTTATTGAAACTGTGGTGACTACGTTAAAGGAAGATGCACCTATGCAGGGGGAGCATACTCAAGATCCTACCACATCTCAAGAAACATCAGAACATGCATCTGGCTCTTCAAGTTCTGATTCGTCAAGTTCTGATAAGCCAAGTTCTGATAGTGCTGAAAATCTAAATACTGAAGAATCCAACTCAGAGAGCATAGTTTCAGGGGGAGCATCAGAAAATGAAAATGAAGATAGCATGGATCATGGGGGAGCATCTAGTTCTAGAGAAAACATTCCATCTGCAAGGAAGTGGACAAAATCACATACACCTGATTTGATAATTGGAAATCCTGATGCAGGTGTCAGAACTAGAACATGTACTTCAAATGAGTGTCTATACAATTCTTTTCTCTCTCAGACTGAGCCAAAGAAAGTAGAAGAAGCTCTTCAAGATGCTGATTGGGTGCAAGCAATGCAGGAAGAGTTGAATGAATTTGAAAGAAACAAAGTCTGGATCCTAGTGCCAAGACCAAAGAATAGATCTGTTGTTGGTACAAAGTGGGTATTCAGAAACAAAACTGACAGTGATGGCATAATTACAAGGAATAAGGCAAGGCTGGTTGTAAAAGGATATTCTCAACAGGAGGGAATTGATTATGATGAAACATTTGCACCAGTTGCTAGGTTAGAAGCCATAAGGATATTTTTGGCTTATGCTGCTCACAAAAAGTTTACTGTCTTTCAAATGGATGTGAAAAGTGCTTTTCTCAATGGAGAATTGGAGGAAGAGGTATATGTTGAACAACCTCCAGGTTTTGTAGATACCAAACATTCAGATTATGTCTACAGGCTTGATAAAGCACTTTATGGACTTAAGCAAGCTCCTAGAGCATGGTATGAGACTTTAGCTCAGTTTCTTCTGGAAAGTGGATTCAACAGAGGAATAATAGACAAAACACTGTTCTACCTCAACCATGGAAAGGACTTACTTCTGGTCCAGATTTATGTTGATGATATCATTTTTGGATCTACAAATGACAAACTTTGCAAGAAGTTTGCCAAACTAATGCAGTCAAGATATCAGATGAGTATGATGGGGGAACTTAGCTATTTTCTGGGCCTTCAAGTCAAGCAGAATGAGGAAGGCACTTTTATTTGTCAAACCAAGTACACCAGAAACTTGCTAAAGAAATTTGGAATGCAAGATTGTTCAAGTGCATCCACTCCAATGGCCACTGCAACAAAACTGGATAAGGATACCGGTAAATCAGTAGATATTACTGACTACAGAGGTATGATTGGCTCTCTACTCTATCTAACTGCCAGTAGACCTGATATCATGTATGCTACCTGTCTTTGTGCAAGATTTCAAGCAGATCCAAGAGAACCTCACTTAACAGCTGTAAAAAGAATCTTTAAGTATCTTAAAGGAACAACTGCTCTGGGATTATGGTATCCTAGAGAATCAGATTTTAAACTAATAGGTTACTCAGATGCATATTTTGCAGGTTGCAAAATTGACAGAAAAAGCACAAGTGGAAGCTGCCAATTTCTTGGAGGCAGATTGGTTTCTTGGTACAGCAAGAAACAAAAGTCAATTTCCACATCAACTGCAGAAGCAGAGTATATTGCTGCAGGAAGCTGTTGTGCACAGATTCTTTGGATGAAGAATCAGTTACTGGATTATGGGTTAACATATTTCAAAATCCCTATTTACTGTGATAATCAAAGTGCTATTGCTATGACAGGTAATCCAGTTCAACACTCAATGACAAAGCACATCAGCATCAGGTACCACTTCATCAGGGAACATGTGGATGAAGGTACAGTGGAATTGCATTTTGTTCCCACAGATCAACAGTTGGCAGATATCTTCACAAAACCATTATGTGAAGCTACTTTTACAAGATTGGTAAATAAACTTGGAATGGTTTCAGGTTCTTTCTTTAAATCTGCTTAGACTTGTTCTGTGTTATCAGACTTTATGCTCAGTATTTACAGAATTAATCTCATTGTGTATTCTGTGCTTAATTGATAAATGTCTTTAAGTACTGACTGTTGTCTGATATATGTTTCTAAACTCTGATAAGTGATATGTTTGTTCTAGTACCTATTCAATCCTATGAGGATAACTGTGCTAGATACTGACCTAGTAGTCTTCAATAAACAAATGATTCCATGGAAGAAGTAATTATTTCAGTGGAAATCTTATGACACTAGCAAATTCTGATAATTGAGCTTAGTTAAGTTTACTTTGTATATCTTATTACTAAGTCACAAATTAGAATAATGCTACTCATCTGTTAAGTTCTGATACTAGTAAAACTGCTGAGTGCACTAAGTGCTGATAGACCTCTCTTATCAAAAGAAAAAGCAAAAAGATTAAAGAATAAAATCAGGTACTCCTTTGAGATCTAGAGTAAAAATATGAAAGGGACGACCCAAGTGCATTGCTGGTATTAAGTAAATATGCATTAGAAAAGCAAAAATATTTTTCTTGGTGACTTTTCACACTCTATGATTACTGGAGAAATACTCTGATAATAGCATAAATTCTGATAAACAGTCGTGACTCACTTACACTGAGAAGCCACTGTAAAATAGAATTTCAAAAGATGCATAAAATTAGCACAAAACAGTTGAGGTGGCCTCAAGCATGAACTCATTCATCAGTAGGTTTCAGGATAATGACAGCTCTTTAGCAAAATTTTAGTTATGCCTTATTTCTAAGATGTACTGAAGTGAATCAGACTTTACTCTTTGTCTGTTATTTAGCTTAATGCACACATTAATCACTCCATCTGAATGATGAAAATTTCTGTGGTGGTCTATGTTATTTTAGATAAACAGTCATTGTGTCATTTTTGCACAAATTCTGAGGACAAGTTCTAGTTACACGTTCTGATGATTAAGTTCTGACGTTCATAACTAAGAACTTGTATGAGGATTTACTAAGATGAGCATTCCTTTTTCGAGTTAAGAAATTAAGTTCTGATGACTGTTAAGTTCTGGTATAGGTCTAAGTTCTGATTTCTCAGTCTAATCCTTTACTTGGCTTATCTTTGAATGAAATTTAATAACAGTCTCAGTTTGTACTCGCATATGTTGAAGTGGAAGATTAATAGTCACTATGATTAGGATTAATGGTTTTGTACTTGAACAGTCCACTGTTTCTTGTGTCTTGTGCGGTCTAGACCATGATTCCTCTTTCCAATGACTGTTATTCTTTTTCAAAGTCTAGGGAGACGAGGTAGAATTAATTCTACCTGTCAGCATTAAATATCTTTGCGTCTCTTGGCATTCTTTTGCCTATATAAACAACCACTTCACATCAGTCTTTCCATCACATTCTTCTCACACACTTATCCTCCTTCTTCTGTCAAAAACACAATGGTTCGATACAACATGTTTTTGAACACACAAACCTTCACAATGGAGCTCAGTTGTGCCGACTGGCAGCAGGAGTGGCATGTAACAGCCATTCCTGAGGAGATCTGGGATTCTGTCCCACAGGAGGTGCTAACTCACCTTTGATTCTTCTATATGGACTACCATCGCCATCTGGAGCGATTGGAGGAGGAAAGGCGGGAAGCTATCCGTCAGCAAGAGCGAATCATACGACTCGCCATCTTGTTCGTCGAAGATAGGAAGAGGAAGATGACTTAATCTCGTCTTCTTCCTGTTCTTCTTCATCCTTAGCTTTGTCAGGCTTCTTAGCTAGGACTAAAGCTGTTGACGTTAGAATTAGAAGCTTAGGGAAAATCTTGTATTGATGTAATTTCTATTTCATATATGTATTGACTTGATATATTAATGAAAACTGTTTTTACTTCAAGATTTTGTCTCTCAGTTATTTTATCTTGTGTTGTTAAATCCTGCTTGATATTCTGATGACCATTTAAATTTTGTCTTCATTTAAGTTCTGATTCTCTGTCAGCACTTATTCATCGAAATTATCTCGGTCATTTTTAACATGATTCATTTTCAGAATATTAATGTTGCAGTGAAAAATAATTCAATCAGTGCTAACGGTTTAAATTTTGAATTAAAACTGTGTCTCTTGATAAATGGAACGGTTTTTCCTTGAAACAAGGCAACTGGGTAAGTAATCATTCCTGTTTTCTCGAGCCCAGTAACTATCCGTTATTACTGCATGTCTGACAGGTGTCCAACGGTAACATTTTTTTTCAGAGTATAAGAACAACAGAGAGAAGATTTCTTTAATCTTTTATTTTCTTTATACTTTATCTCTCTTCTTACTTTTACTCTATTTCTCATTCTTTCTCACGTTGGTTTTTCATACAGACATTATCTCAAACACCCAACAGGCATACTTGAATCTCAATATTTTTTCACATGGCACCAAAGGATTTAATCATTGATGGAGCAAAGTTTGTTCCAAACAACTATGCTGCAATTCTTGATCATGCTGAAGCTCCATCTGAATTGCACTTTGTGCAAGATTTTTTTGCACATAGTGAGGTTGGGTACGCCTTAACTCAGCCTGAATTATTTTCAAGTCAACAAGTTCTGCGGTTCTGGAGGACTGGAGTTTTTGATGATGGTGGTAAACGAGGAACTCCCAGTATTATCTTCCAAGTGGGTGATTCATCCTATGTAGTCACTCCTGGTACAGTACGAAGAGCATTACATCTTCCAGAAGATTGTACCTTCTCTATACCAGAGGAATCAGAACTTCGGGGGTTAATGACTGATTTGGGATATGAAAAGAGTCTGACGAAACTTGGATAGTTGAAACGGGCTAATATCAGAAGAGAATGGAGTTTCTTCTTCGATTGCATCACCAAGGCTTTTGGCAACAAGTGTTCAAATTTTGATGCCATCCCAATTCTGAGTCAGCACATCGGGTATGCTATTATCCATCAAACTCATTTTGATTTTGCAACTGGAATAATTGGTTTTATTGGGGATAGGATGACAGAGGATCGAGATGTTGTTTATTTTGCTAGATTCTGTCAACTTATTTATACGTATTGTACTGCTGAACCCCAGTTAGTCAGCACTCAAACCCCACCTTTTAAGGTTGCAAAAAGGTACTTTAACGACCTGATAAATGCTGACACAAAGAAATCAATGGTGAGACAATTACAGATTCCTCAGTCTGTGAAACAGATTCTGGTAAATGCTGATCCTGCTACTTACAAATCTGTTTACTCAAATGTTCAACCAACTCACCATAACCAAAATCCATCAACCTCAGTACCTACCTCTCATTCTACTCAACCTACCCTCAGAACTTATCTCAAATCCTATCTCTCCACTTTACAGACTGCTCAACCTTCTTCTTCAGCACCTACTGTGAAGCCTACATCCTCTAAGCCAAAGAGAACAAAGACTGTTCTTCAAACACCTCAAAAGAGGAGAAGCATTACTTTGAGAGATGAATCAGATTCTGAGGATCAGATTCCCTCTTCAGAACCTGTGGTAAATGAAGCTGAGAAGGCAACTTCTCAGAAGGATTCTGCAATTGGGGGTTCTAGGCTTCTCAAGAGGCTTAGACGTATGACGGTTCCTGAAACTCCCAAGGAATCCAAATCAACAAGGAAGTACAAGAAAAAGAGGGCACAAAGGCCAGTTTCAGATGATGAGGAGGAAGCAGCTAAGGAAGGGGATCAGGAATCTCTGATCTCACAAGACAAGAAATTTGCTCCAGTCACTTCTTCTCCATCAACTCTATCTCAGGAACCTGTATCTGACAAGGCTAATTCACCTTCTGTGTCTCTTGTTGATCCAGGCACAAGTGCTGAAATTGATATTCAGAACCTGGTTGTGCCTGAAATACTTTTCTTAGAAGCTCCAACAACAAATAATCCTTCCACAACACCTGTTACTGATGCTGTTCAAACTCCTGAGTTATCACTAACACCTTCTCTGCATCAAGATGCTGATGATCAGATTTTAGGTGAGCATCAGGATATGGCTGTTGATCAGAACTTAGTATCAGATCAACAATTAGAGGATGTTGAAGCCTCCATTGCTACTCACACTGTTGTCTTATCAGAAGATACTGATTCTCTAAGTTCTGATGCTGCAAATGTTGGAGATACTGGTGAGGCTGCTACAACTGTAGATGCTGATGAAGCAGGTCCTTCAGGACATACTCCTCCACTGACTCTTCCTAAGTCTGAACTGGTAAAGGAGTTTGTTATCAGGGATGCACCAGTACCTTGGAGTGAAACTCCTGCAGGTCAGGAGTGGACTAAGGAATGGAACTCAGTTTCATGTGTTCCAAATGCTTTACATCTTGCTGAGCACTTGACTAAAGCTGATGAAATGTTACATTCTGATGATTTTAAAACACAGCTTAGAGTCACTGCATTGAGTACTAAACATCTACAAGGTCTCATTCCAACACTCATGCAGAGCTACACAAGATTCAGGAGAACTTTATCAAACAGGAACAAGTTTGGAAAATTGATAAGAAAAAGTTCTTCCAACCTACCATTGACAGGGTTGCTTATATTGAGAAAACTCAAGAGAAGCAACAAGCTCAGATTGATCAAATTATGACAAATCAAGCTTCTCAGCAATCGCAACTTACTGAAATCCAGACCTCAGTGGAACTACTTATCTCTCTTTTATTACCTGCTGATGCCAAAAAGGGGGAGAAGGTAATTAAGTCCAAATGCAAAACCAACAAGACACTGCAAGGAAAGGATGATGGAAAAGATGACCAAGGAAACTCTGGAATGGGTAGTGGTCATAGTCAAGGTAGAAGGTTTACATCAAGACAAGCTAGTCACAGAACAAGTTCTGATACTGGGAAAAGAATAAGTTCTGCTGCTGGTAAAAGGATAAGTTCTGATGAACTTCTAGATCTTGATGAGGAAATGTCAAGACAGTTATTTCTTCAAGAAAATCCAGGGATGGACTTGGAAAGTTTAAAGGAAGAAGAAGCCAGACTTAAATCAGAGAAAGTCACATCTAAATCTGAAGCTTCTGGTAAAAAGTTACTTCCAAAACCTAAAGGCATTGTGATCAAAGAAAGGATACATACTGAAGAAACTTTGGCTAGATCACAACCACAGATAGATCCAAGATCCAAGGGTAAAGAAAAGGTTGGTGAATCTATCAAGCCTTATGTACCTCCTGAGGAAGAAGAAATTACTGATGGAAAAGATGATCTTGCTCTGACTTCAAGAAAAGTTCTTAAAACAACCTCTGACATGGCTCAAGTTGTTTAGAGTCAAGAAATTGTAAGTTCTGATATTCAGAAGAAGCAAGTAACCTCTGACAGTGCTCAAGTTAACTTGATATCAGAAAATAGATCTAAAACACTCCTACCAGGATTCACTAAAGCAAAACAGACTCAATCTTTGAAGACTACTCCAAGTGGTTTTGAAGCAAGAGTAGTTACTGGAAAGGAAGCTAGAGATAAAACTGGATTGGGAAGTGCTGATGAAAGAAGAGTACACAACACTACCGATGATCCAACTTCCTTGAGTGAACCAGGTATTGGAGCAACTCCTGAGAGATTGAATCAACTAGAATCTGTACAGATGGTTTACCATACCTACTTGAAAGAATACATCATGTTGTATTTCATGACAGATGGTAGGGTTTATCATATAAGACAAAATGCCATTCCTTTGAAGTATTTTGAAGAATTGGAGCATGTACTTTTCTTACTTCAAGTGGATGACAGAATAACAGAGACTGCTGCAAACTACTTAAAAGAACAGATTCAGAGACAGAAAAGGCTTTATTCTGTTAAGTCTGACATTAGATATGTTCCAAAGTATAGAGATCACAATGGGGATATTGTTGATATGAAGCCTAATACTGCACAGATCAGAACGTATCTTGGTATTAAGGGACTTGAATTCAATCTTGAATCTGACAAAGCTTATGTCATAAGACTAGACCAGGAGTTAAGGAAAGCAAAGATTAATGATCTCAGAGCTGCAATCTTTCAAACTGGTGAAGATACTGCAGAGCTTAAAGGTGTTAAAAGGAGAATGATTGATGAACTAAGATATGCTGAGAAATGTTTGTTGAAGAACTATCTCAGAACAACTTCTGACATCAGAGAGATCAGAAGATGATGAAGCCAAGTCAAAGATCTACAACTGCTTAAATTATGATATTTATGCAGATTGAAGTTGTTATCAGAAGTTGAAATTGGTAAAACTTTAAGGACTGTAAGTTGTAGTTATCTAGTCTATTTCTCATGCATTTGTACTTAATGTTTTTGACATCATCAAATATCTGTTTAACTTGTATATTTTGTTAATTTACAAGTTGGGGGAGATTGTTAGATATATTTGATAATGTCATGGCTAATATGTTTTATGTTTAGCTTTCAGATCTTGTGTGAACATGATAGATCAGTACTTATACTGGAAGTCAGGACTTAAGAATATCAGTACTTATATTATCAGGAGATAATCATCAGAAGATAGATATCAGAACTTAAGTGCTGAAGGACAATCAGATAAGGACAGTAGCTGATTAAAGGAAAGAAGATAGAGATAAAACATAAGAAGAGATATGCATGAAGAAGGAATTCCGTGAAGAATGGAATACTTGGAATAGAAGATATCTGATTGATATATTTTAGAAAGCAGAATTATATTCCATATCAATTAGCGATTATCTTGTAACTGTGTAGTATATAAACACAGGCATAGGGTTTACACTATAAGTGTTATCATTATCAAAGTTATTATTCTTTATAACCCTAGCAGCTCTCGTGATATTTGTTCATCACTGAGAGGTAACAGTTCTATATTGTAACAGAGTTTATTGTTTCAATAAAGTTTGTTTTCTGTTACTCAAGTTCTTTAAGTTCGATTTGAGTGTACTATACACTGTATTCACCCCCTCTACAGTGTGTGTGTGACCTAACATATAGTATAGTAGATTCTTTTGTATTTACCCATAAAAATTAGTATAAACTAAATTATATATAAGTAAATCTAACGTGTTGGAAACCCTCCTGAAAATTCATAGTATGGTAAAATAATATGGACGAAATTTACGATATATGAAAATTGTGACAAATCAGGTCAAATTCCGATTTTTTTTCGAAAATCAGATAAAGTCTCGATTACGAGTTTGAAATAAGCCGAAGTCTAACTCAAATACAGTAAACTTAGATAGTCCACAAGTCCATCACAAAGTCCCAAAAGATTATGATTTGTTGGTATACTTAATAGTAGCAGTACTTTGCCTTTAAAACTGAACTTAAGTCTTAGATATACTCAAATATGTGACTGGGGTGTTACAAACTCCTACAAACTCTCCCAATCAAACTCATGACATCCTCGTTAGGCCTGAACAAACAGCTCATATGTTCACAATCTTACCTCTCTAACACTATGTCATCATGCGTGTTACAAAATTATGTTATCTTAGATATGCTCATCATAGTCTACCGCAACATAATATTTTTGATATTACCATAACCTTTGTAACATGTTACTATTGTTTCAAAGTTTCACATATGGTAACACGTGGAAACTTATGTTACAATAGGGTGTTAATTGATAAAAAACTAACATTTTACAAATAATTAAATATATAAGATTATTTGACTTCAAAATTAATCAATTTTGATAATATAATTAAGCAATAATATAATATTAATTGTTAAATTTTAAAAACTGTACTAATTAGTAACTGATAATTTTTTATTAATAAATAAATTGAACACTATTTAAACTTAAAAGTTTATTAAAAAATAAAAATAAAGTGAAATTTTCAATATTGGGCTCCCGATCAGGCGGGTTAAAGTAGGCTCAAAATTTTTGGAGAAGCGGCAATTTTTTGGACAACCCGAGTAAAATTTTAGACAAGTCAAAATTTCGTTTACTTCTCTATCTAAACATCTCTCTCTCAGTCTCTCTCTCTAAACATCTCTAATAATCTCTCTGTCAGCTTTCAATTGAACCAAATCTAATCATCCTAAAGTACTATCTCACATATCGATAATTTGATTAGCTAGGGTTTTATATTCGTAAAATCTCACAGGTTCGAGCTTAAAATAAAGCTAGGGTTTTTAATTGGAATTGGGTTTTATTTATTTCTTGCTAATTTGGGGTCAAATCAGCTTGCGGTTCTACTTTAAGGTACTACCCCCTCTCTCTCTGTTAGTTTCTTCTCTAATTCAGTTCTGAATATCAATTTGTTACATGCGTGTTTTTGTGTATTTTATACATGTTTTGTGATTTGGGTCAAATCTGAATATAAATGTTATAATGTATGTGTATATATGTATGTTATATCTGTGTGTGTATATAAATGTACAAGGTTGTACCTGATTTTTTTATATTCTGTGAATTCTATAATATGGTTTATTAGTACTTATAATCTATTATTGGTTTAGGGTTTCAAGGGTGTGTTGTTATTAGTACGTATAATCTAGTGTTGGTTAGGGTTTCACGACTGTGTTGTTATTAGTACATATAATCTAATATGGGTTTAGGGTTTCACGGATGCGTTGTTATTAGTAAGTACAATCAATGATTTTGTCAAACATAAAATACATCTTCGACCTGCTTAGGGTTTCACGACTGCATTGTTATAAGTACGTATAACCTAATACGGGTTTAGGGTTTCACGGTTGCATTGTTTTCTTTTAGGAATATAACAATATTGTCTTGATTCTTGTAGTGACGGATTATGATCTAACTCACTGGATAACCCTTCGAAAATACAATACACCTTACATTAAGGGGATAAAGGATTTTTTAGAAAATGCATTGCCTAAATTTTCAGTAGGTGATAAAATGTCGTGCCCTTGCAAGAATTATAGAAATGGCAAGTGGCATAGTCAAGATCTTATTTATGATCATTTTATTTGCCATGACCCTTGTCCCTTATATGCGAATTGGATTTGTGAGGTTTCAAGCGAATATCATAGGATAAATATTGAACAAGCAGAAAATATGGATTTTGAAGATTCTTTTACCTTCGGAGATAATTTGGACGAGATGTTCCATTGTACTAATGGACCGCATGATGATGCCATAAAATTTTATGGCCATCTCGAAGATGGAGAATAACCTTTATATCCGAGCTGTAAAAAGTTTCCCGCTTAAATTTTATCATTAGACTTTACTCTTTAAAGTGCATTTATGGGATTTCGGCCGGGGTTCGGGGATATATTAGAGCTGATAAAAGATGATTTTCCAGAAGCACACATTCCTTTGTCTTTTAATGCGGCAAAGAATGTTATTAAAGATTTAGGGCTCGATTATCAAAGGATACACGCCTGCCCTAACAATTGTATGTTGTTTTGGGCTGAAAATGAAAAATAAGAAGATTGTAAAACTTGTGATGCTTCAAGGTGGGTTATAGTGGAACAAAAAGGCGTCGGGGATAATAATCCGAAGAAGTTAATTTACAAGGTCCCTACACATGTAATGCGCTATTTTCCACTTAAAAAGGTTGTAATGCATGTTTATGTGCAAAGAGTTCTCAGAACTGATGTTATGGCATGCAACGGTCGAAAAAAGGACGACAAACTTCTACATCCCGCTGATGCCGAGGCTTGGAAGGAATTAGATGCTCGATATCCTCAATTTTCATTCGAGAATAGAAACATCAGATTGGGCCTATTCGCTAATGGTTTCAATCCATTTCGTACTATGAACATATGTCATAGTACTTGGCCAATTATCTTGGTTAACTACAACCTTCCCCCTGGTTGTGTGTGAAGCAAGCGAATCTAATTCTCTCGACTCTCATATCTGGTCCAGAGTCTCCGAAGAATAATAGATGTCTTCATGCAACCTTTAATTGTTGAATTGAATGAGCTATGAGAGGTAGGCATCGAGACTTATGATGCTCTTACTGACCATACTTTCAACTTGCACGCTTATTTGCTTTGGACAATCAACGATTTTCTAGGGCTAGATATGCTATCTGGATGGAGCACAAAAGGCAGACTACCTTGTCCAGTTTGTAATTATGAGACATCCTCTATGTACCTAAAACATAATCGGAAAATGTGTTACATGGACCATAGGAGATTTCTCGATCCCGAACACCCACAGAGGCTTGATAAAATAAAGTTTAATGGTCAAATTGAATTAAGAGGTTGTGTAGAGATTCTAGCTGGAACAGACATTGAAGAATTATTGGCAGGCTTTATAATTTTTTTTGGGTACTAAATAGTATGTTGTGTTATGATTATAACACAACAAGGGTTGCAATATTCGACATGACAAATGAAAAGTCCTCCATTTTGTTCTATCAAGTGCCGGGAAACACCTTGAAATAAGGGCTGCGATATTCGACATGACAAATGAAAAGAAAGATTTATTCTGCTATGTCCTTAAAAATGCTAAATTGTCATATGGAAGTGCGTCTAATATCAATTGGTGTGTGCATATGAAGGAGAGAAAGGTACAGGGCTACAAGAGTCATGATGCTCACTTTTTCATGCACTACTTATTACAATTTATAGTGAAAACATTGTTGAAATCGGAGGTTACAGTCCCTTTTATCAGATTATGGGCCTTCTTAAGAGGTATTTTGGAGTAAAGTAATCGACTTAAGTGATCTTAAAAGGATGCAACAAGAAATTATTGAAATTATTTGTCAATTTGAGACTATATTTATACATGTTTTTTCTGATGTGATGGTCCACCTTTTGATTCACTTGTGCCAAGAAATTGAATATGGTGGAGCGATGCATGTTCGTAGCATGTGGCATATTGAGCACTTTTTAATTAAATTAAATTCTTATATGCGGAATAGATGTAAACCAGAGGGATATATCGATGAGGGTTACCTGGCCGAAGAATGCTTGATATTTTGTTCAAGATTCTTGGATGGCCATGGAGGATCAAAAATTATCAAGGCTGCAAAATTTGAAAGTTATCCATAAAAAGTAGAATTTCCTATTAGTTCACGCATAAATAAAGATGAAAAGGCTATTAATTTAGATGAATTTGAATGGATGGCTATTTATCGTTATATGCTGTTTAACTGCGGGAATAAAGAAATTGAGAGTTTAATCGAGTAAGATTCTAGCTACTAATTTTGTTTAACTGTTATAGAATGAGAACCTGTTTTGTCTTGAATTTTAACTAGGTAATTGTTGTTGGGAGCATCGAATCTTAATAGAAGGATATGCCAAGTCAAAAAGATACAATCGTGAGAGAAAATATTATGAAGATTTTTGGAAATAGATGAAGAGGGATGTCGGCAAAAAAGAGAACATTTCAAAGTAATTGGAAGTGCCTGAAATGGTCCCTAATCAATCAACAAAGAAGTTTAGTGGATATGTACTTAATGGATACCGACTCCATACAAAGTACCGAGATGCTAAATGTACAACCCAAAATAGTGGGGTATTTCTAACTGCTTTGACTACTAGCTTCGCTAGTTTGAAAGATCAAAATCTATTGGTCGGCGATGTCAATTACTACAGAGCAATTGAAGAGATATTTGAAGTTGATTATTGGGGATAATTTTCCATAGTAGTGTTCAAGTGTTGCTGGTATAAGAAATAAAAAGATCTATATGGGTTAACTCGAGTCAATTTTAACAGATTATATCAGAAGTATGATTCATATGTGCTAGCTTCACAGGTGCAACAAGTCTTTTACGTAGAGGATCCTACTGAAAAGATGATGTACACCGTTATCAAGAAATTACCAAGGGATTGGTGCGATGTTAAAGCTGAAAGTGCAAATGAAGAAGCCGCTGATCCGGTTTTACATGATTTTACTACAAGATTTTTGATTTTTGCCTACCAATAAATTGCCTACCAATAAAGATTTATAAGCAAAAGGACTAATTATCCACCTATATGTAATGGTAAGAAATTATAGGTGGGTAAATAGTTGTAAAAAATTTAACTTTACTTTCTCCCCGTAATTACATTTTTGAGTGCACGTAAATCATAATCTATAGAATGACATATCAGGAAACGTAGTAAAAATTGCCCTGACATTACGTGAGTGACGTAAGAAATAACTACTTCCATTTATCCTGATCTACTCATCATAAATAGATACATTTTCTATACGAAATTAACTCTCCCGACCTTGACTCCGTAGCATAGAATAATATTCGGGAGTTTTTAATTGAAAATTTGTATTTAGTGTTACTTAACTTGATATAACAAAGTTTTTTTACAAAAAATAAATATAAGTGTATAATTCTATTAAATTTCTAACAAATATTTAATATCTGTAATTATTAATAAATATTTTATTGTATAAAAAAATGATAATTTTATAATATTTTAGCAACACTCAAGTTCGTTTTTGAGGACATGGAGCCAATTTTTTTACCTAGAATTTTAAAAAATAAATTTATTTATCATTTATATGTTTAATTTAATTATTTATTTATTTTAAACAATGAAAATGATAATTATTTGCATAAAGCTTCTTTAAATCAGAGGAAATAATTTTGGCAAATTCCCGGGTAGTTTTTATGAAAATTTAAATTTAAATTTAGTGTTAAATGAGATGATAAGGCGAATTGAAACCTCTATCCCATGATTTAGTATTGATAGTTATGCTAAAACAACTATTCAATCTCTATTGGATCGGAGCTTGGCTAACGAAAACTCAATCTCCAGGCTCCAAGTTCAATCTAAATTTTGCATTACTCAACCGTAATGGTCGTGGCATTGCTTCCCCCGGTATCTTTTCTCTTTGTACATATATTTTATAGATTATATATATGAACCGATAGTGTACACATAATGGTGCCTATATTTCCCCTTCTGGATGTCCTTTTCTGTTTGCTTAGATTAGATGTTTGCATGATTTTCATTCTGTTTTTAGCCAATATTTCATATCTGTATGTTATCTACTAGCTGTTTGATAGTATTACAAATCAAATATTATACCTAAAATTTATAGAATCTCTTCGTAAATGCAAAGTATTGCCCAAGCTTGTTCCAATCATAAAGTTAATTTTTCTTCTGTTTGTAGATTATTTAGTGATGGAAAAAGGTCTTTATGGGTGCACATTTTGGTGTAAGCGTGTCTTTGATGATCTCATAATGCTTAAAGATCATCATTGCCCATCTTGAAAATAGTGATTATGATGGATTGTTAAGAGTTATGCGAATTAATTTTTTACTGTTTAAATCAATTATGAAATTGATATTCAATTATTTCATCTTTCCAGATTGTTAAGCCTAAGCTCTGAATCAATCGCCTTTCTAGAGACTGCTTCAATTTATAAATTGTAAGGATCGTGTCAGGTTGTGCAAACCAAAGTCATCTATGGTACATGATCTTCATTATTTAGTTTTTCTATTTGGTGATAGAAAAATATGCATTCTGGTTCCTTCTCTAACTAAACTTAGAACTAGATATTTATGATTCACAGATGATATTTCAATTCATTACTATTTCAATATCCCCTTAATATAAATTTGTGTGTGACTGTGTGACTAATGTCTTGATATATACATGAACTTTTTGATGTCAACTTGAATGATAACGAATTTGAGAGCTATTTACTTTTCAACTTCTGCTGCATCAACGACGGGGATGATGTTAGGATAGGTACACGGATCTTCAAATTCCGATGCCTGCTCAGATCAAGTGACAAGTTTCAATTATATAGAGGAGATTCCAAATGATTCATAGATCAGTTTGATGATGTAAATTTATCATTTGAACCGTATAAACTATATTGCTAATGTACACTTTAATTAATATTAAATGTTTGACATTTATATGTAATACATCAATTTTGAAGTTTTGTGTTCTATTCATTTGTCTTTTTATCTTTTATTAGAAAATAAAATAATATAATTACCTAACCATTTGTTTTTTTATTTTTCAAGAATGTCACATGTTCACTTTTTAATATGCCATATTGTCCAATTGTAAGGTGCCATAGTGACGTAAGAAACAACTACTTCCATTTATCCTGATCTACTCATCATAAATAGATGCACATTCTATACGAAATTAACTGTCCCGACCTTGACTCCGTAGTCCACCCATGATTTCCATTCCACTCAAAAATTAATTTTGTCTATAATAGGGAATACATAGAATAATATTCGGGAGTTTTTAATTGAAAATTTGTATTTAGTGTTACTTAACTTGATATAACAAAGTTTTTTTTTAAAATAAATGCAAGTGTATAATTCTATTAAATTTCTAACCAATATTTAATATCTGTAATTATTAATAAGTATTTTGTTGTATAAAAAAAATAATATTTTTATAATATTTTTAGCAACACTCAAGTTTGTTTTTGAGGACATGGAGCCAAATGTTTTACCTAGAATTTTAAAAAATGAATTTATTTATAATTTACATGTTTAATTTAAATTAATTATTTATTTTAAACAATGAAAATGATAATTATTTGCATAAACCTTCTTCAAATCAAAGGAATTAATTTTGGCAAATTCCCGGGTAGTTTTTATGAAAATTTTAAATTTAAATTTGGTGTTAAATGAGATGATAAGGCTAATTGAAACCTCTATCCCATGATTTAGTATTGACAGTTATGCTAAAACAACTATTCAATCTCTATTGGATCGGAGCTTGGCTAACGAAAACTCAATCTCCAGACTTCAAGTTCAATCTAAATTTTGCATTACTCATCCGTAATGGTCGTGGCATTGCTTCCCCTGGTATCTTTTCTCTTTGTACATATATTTTATAGATTATATATATGAACCGATAGTGTACACAGAACGGTGCCCATATTTCCCCTTCTGGATGTCCTTGTCTCTTTGCTTAGATTAGATGTTTGCATGATCTTCATTCTGTTTTTTAGCTAATATTTCTATATGTTATCTACTAGCTGTTTGATAGTATTACAAATCAAATATTATACCTAAAGTTTACAAAATCTCTTCGTAAATGCAAAGTATTGCCCAAGCTTGTTCCAATCATAAAGTTATTTTTCTTCTATATGTAGATTATTTAGTGATGGGAAAAGGTCTTTATGGGTGCACATTTTGGTGTAAGCGTGTCTTTGATGATCTCATAATGCTTAAAGATCATCGTTGCCCATCATAAAAATAGTGATCATGATGGATTGTTAAGAGTTATGCGAATTAATTTTTTGTTGTTTAAAGCAATTATGAAATTGATATTCAATTATTTCATCTTTCTAGATTGTTAAGCTTAAGCTCTGAATCAATCGCCTTCCTAGAGACTGCTTCAATTTATAAACTGCAAGGATCGTGTCAGGTCGTGCAAACCAAAGTCATCTATGATACATGATCTTCATTATTTAGTTTTTCTATTTGGTGTTAGCAAATTATGCATTCTGGCTCCTTCTCTAACTAAACTTAGAACTAAATATTTATGATTCACAGATGATACTTCAATTCATTACTATTTCAATGTCCCCTTAATATAAACTTGTGTGTGACTGTGTGACTAATGTATTGATATATACATGAACTTTTTGATGTCAACTTGAATGATAACGAATTTGAGAGCTATTTACTTTTCAACTTCTGCTGCATCAACGACGGGGATGATGTTAGGATAGGTACACGGATCTTCAAATTTTGATGCCTGCTCAGATCAAGTGACAAGTTTCAATTATATATAGGAGATTCCAAATGATTCATAGATTAGTTTGATGATGTAAATTTATCATTTGAACTGTATAAACCATGTTGCAAATGTACACTTTAATTAATATTAAATGTTTGACATTTATATGTAATAAATCAATTTTGAAGTTTTGTGTTCTATTCATTTGTCTTTTTATCTTTTATTAGAAAATAAAATAATATAATTACCTAACCATTTTTTTTTCAAGAATGCCACATGTTCACTTTTTAATATGCCATATTGTCCAATTGTAAGGTGCCATATGGACACCACTTGGCCATTTATGAGATGCCATTTGGATTACATGTGGACACATAATTGACATGTGGACCGATGCCACATAAGCTAATGACTTGGAATTCATTATCCAACAATGTGGGCCCCACATTATGTTCACCTACCAATATTGTTATATATAGGCAAAGACTCTTTCTTTACTAACTTTTACCTACCATCCGCTACCAATTTGAAATTGGTAGGTAATAAAATATGTAATTATGATTAAGAGCCTAGTTTCTGATGTATCAACTGTTAATAAAGTGACTTTTCAATTGCCTAATTTATCATGTTTTGATGTATTTTCTTTTAATTAAATAACTTGTTTTGAATATAATGTTTCGTTATTTTAAAATGCACTGCTCTTTATTTATGCGATCGCTTCTTAATTTAGAGCATTGTTAAATTTGTTGACTTGCATACTGCTCTTTTAGATGTAATGTACTGCTATCTATTTAAGTGTTTATTTTTAAGTGTTGTTTATATAAGTGCCATGTCTCAGATTATTTTAATGATTTCATGTGTCTAATTATACTTTCTCCATTTTTTGTAGGATGGCGGTCATAAATCTCAGGTTGTACCACCAGGGTGAGTTTCAGACTACATGATATGCCGGTGGTAAAGAACTGGTTATAAAGGATGTCAAAGTAGATAGATTTCCTTACCATGTATTGATGGATTATGTCAAGGATGACCTTGAATATTCAGAAATTGGAGGGATATATGTGAGAAAAGGTGATATGTAATAACCCCAAAAATTTTGGACTTTTTGTAACCTTATAAATAGTTATTTTGCTGATTAAGGAAATTTTTCATTACACACTATGTAGGAGTTCTTTTATTGATATTCTGAGATCTTATGAGTACTCCATAAAGGATATGAGTGTATGTAAAGATCGTCAGAATCCAAATTCGAACACTTTGATTTTCCCCGAAAATCCGCCAGATACCGAAAGAATTGAGTATAAGGTAACATGATTAAAAGGATTTAAATTCAAGGATTATAAGAGAGGATCATAAAAGGAATATAAAATATTGAGAAAGGTTAGGGGAACCCAAGTAATAAAATCCCGGATATGATCCCTCAAACGACGAACAAGAACGAAAGTTAAGCGAACCGTATAACAGATAAGCGGTTATTAGCCAAGTAATTAAGGGTTAATCAAAGAGGTTAGTGGATGATGATGTCATCACACCACAAGGAGAAGACATGTGTTAAAAGATGGCACAATCATGATGACATAACCATAACAAGAAGATTTATTTTGTTGGATGATTATTGGCCAAGTAAAATTTACCATGGTAAATTCTAAAAATTAGCCAAGCCAAAAAGGGAAGCAACCAATCAAAAAATCATAACACAAAAAAAATAGAAGTTGACTTGCTTTTCCAAGAACAAGCTCTCGGCCCCTTTGTTTCAACAAAGAAGAAATTTGCAAACTCCAAGCTTCACTTCATAATCAAATCCAAGGTAATTATGTAAGCTTCCCTATGATTAGGTAAGTATATCCTAGGAGTTTAAGCTTTTAATTCCTTGAAAATATCTTCCAATAAATCAAGGAAGGAGATAGTGAATAGTATCTTCTTGAAACTAATTTTTGTGTTCTTGATTTCTTTGAAAGATCAAGCTTGTAGGAGGTTAGATCAAGGCTCCTTAAGGCCTTCTAGCCACTTCTCACTCACCAAGGAAGGTAAAACCTCATACCCTAGCTTTACTTTGAATATTTAGGAGTGGTCTTGATTGATATAGTTTATGAGAAGCACGATTCTTGTTTTTTTAGAGTTTGGTTGGATTTGTAGTGATTTTGAGTTATGAATCTTGGTTATTGGTTAATGAACCTTAAGTATAGTTAGTAGCTCTTGTTTGTGATTGAATGAGTTGGAAAATCTTGAGGTTATGGACTGATGTAGTAAGGTTTAGATGAAGTTTGGTTGTATTGATGGTTATGAGTTGGTTTGTGGTTGATTGGAGTAGTTTAAACATTGGTAATCGCGTAAACATAGCCGTCGTAATGCCCGTTTTCATTCAACTGCTTGTTCTTAGTATTCGGGACATAAAGCTAACTAACCAATCTGTAACTTTTCCATGTTTAACTAGATCGTGTCATAAGCTTCGTTTTGGTTTGTGGTTCGCTTAAATCCGATGTACGGTTTAGGAGAAACGACTGTTTTAAGTAACGGCGTTTCGCGAGGGAACCATTACCCCTCACCTTACTTTGAAACCTTGGTTAAGGTCCTTAAATGACTAATTGGAGTATGAAACAATTATGTAAGATTAATTGATTAGTTGGTAGAGTATTCGCGAAATAGTCTCTTTAAAAAGTTTAACGGTTAATTTTATAAAAATGGTGGAGCCGAGGGTACTCGAGCGACTTATGTGAATCGTTAAGCGCAAAAGCGAACGTTAGGGTCCAATTGGTTAAAGTCTAGTTTCTTAAGCGACCGTGGTTTAATTCCAAATTATATGTTGTTTATAGGTTACCAGACTCGCCCCAAGCCTTTTACCACCCCCAGTCGCTCAGGCAAGTTTTCTACCAGTTTAACTGTTATTGTGATGTATATATGTATATGCATTATCTTGTGATAAGTGCATGATTGTTATTAGCAAATCTTGCGATATATTGGAGCATGTTGATATGATATATATGCATGTCTCTTTCATAATCTTGATATTCTATTATCAATTCAAATGCTTATAAACTGCATAATACCTATGCTAGAGATAAGCAGTAGTTGCGTATACCCTTAGTATAGGGGACCCGAAGGTGAACATTTTTCTAAACCGGGAGTCGATGTTCCCGAGTATAATATATATATATATATAGTTTTCTATAACTATTAATCGAATAAGGTATATTCGACAGTTTTGAATAATAATCAAACTTATTTTCGATTATTCAAATAAAGATCGTACTTTCGTATACGTATATCTTTTGTTATTTATTATTTGTTTCAAGTATGAGTTTTTAAAACTTCTACTTCATTTTCTTTATAAAGATTATGCTTATGGGAATATTATTTAAATAATAATATTCAGATATTTTCTAACATATCGGGACTGAATTATTTTATTAAATTATCATTACTCTAAACATTCTTTAAAATGTTTTCGAGTCTTCAAAATGATTTTAAAAGTTAGAGCGGATTCCAAAACTCATTTTCAGATTTCAGATCTTCCTTTCGAAGGGGATTTAAATACTCGCTCAAAACCAAAGGGATCCGGCTCAATGGTGTATTCATTGTGGTAGTTTATGGCATTCTCTTTATCCTTGTAAGGAATATCATAGTCTGTACTATGATTATTATGAAATAAAACCTTCTTTAAAGAAAGTTAGTGTAATTCCTTCTAGTGTAAATTCTGATGCAAAGTCTGATATAAAGTCTGATAAAAAGCATGTTAGCTTAAACTCTGAAACTAAATCCGCTGCAAATGCTAACAAACTTAATAAAGCCAAAGGATCCAAGCAAGTCTGGGTCCTTAAAACTAATCAATAGTAGTCTTTGTGATTGCAGGGCAACAGGAAAAACATCCTGGTTCTGGACAGTGGATGTTCAGGACATATGACTGGAAATAAAGCCCTGCTATTAGACTTTGTGGAGAAAGCTGGCCTAGGAGTTTCTTATGGAGATGGCAACATGGGAAAGACTCTGGGATATGGCAATATCAATCTTGGGAATGTCATAATTGAAATAGTAGCTCTTGTCTCAGGACTTAAACACAATCTGCTAAGTGTGAGTCAAATATGTGACAGAGGTTATCATGTGGATTTCTTTGAAGAACACTATGAAGTTGTAAGTAATTCTACATGCAAAGTGGTTCTAAAAGGTTACAGACATGGTAACATTTATGAAGCCAGACTTTCAACAAATTCTGATGGTTCTGCAATCTGTCTGTTAAGCAGAGCATCAATTGAAGAAAGCTGGAATTGGCACAAGAGTCTCTCTCATTTAAATTTCAACAACATAAATGAGCTAATAAAGAAAGATCTTATGAGAGGACTGTCAAAATCAATATTTGCTCCTGATGGTCTTTGTGACTCATGTCAAAAGGAAAAACAAAGAAAATCTTCATTCAAGAGCAAAACCGAATCCTCAATTCTTGAGCCTTATCACTTATTACATGTTGATCTATTTGCTCCAGCCAATGTCATGTCTATTGCAAAGAAGAAATATGCTATAATTATAGTGGATGAGTTCACAAGATACACTTGGGTGTATTTCTTGCACTAGAAGAATGAAACTGCATCTACTCTAACTGATCATGTCAGACAACTGGATAAGTTAGTCAAAGACTCTGTTAAAATAATAAGAAGTGATAATGGAACTGAGTTCAAGAATTCAATTATGGAAGAGTTCTGCAAAGAGCAAGCAATAAAGCAAGAATTTTCTGCACCTGGAACTCCATAACAAAATGGAGTTGTAGAAAGAAAGAACATGACTTTTATTGAAGCTGCACCAACTATGCTTGATGAAGAAAAGCTACCAACCTATTTTTGGGCTGAAGCTGTGCAGACTGCTTGTTCTACATAGAATGCTACACTCATAAACAATCATGGAAAAATACCATATGAGATGGTGAAGAAAAAGAAGCCAAATCTGAAATACATTCATGTATTTGGATGCAAGTGTTTTGTTCTTAAGACTCATCCTGAAAAGCTGTCAAATTTTGATCTAAAAGCTGATGAAGGAATTTTTGTTGGATATCCACTTTCCACAAAATCCTTCAGAGTCTACAATTTAAGAACAAGGGTTGTCATGGAATCTATCAATGTATTTTTTGAAGATAAAAAGATTACTGGACTTGAAGATTTCAATGATCATGATCAGCTGAGATTTGAAAATGAAGATGTAAATTCTGATTCTGTAAATTCTGATGACCTAAATCCTGATCCTGTAAGTTCTAACGGGTTAAATTCTGATGTCATTAGAACTGTGGTAACTGCTCTGAAGGAAAATGCACTTATTCAGGGGGAGCAAGTTGATGATCATACCACACCTCAAGACTCTCAAGAAGCATCAGAACCAGTCACTGGCTCTTCAAGTTCTGATTCATCAAGTTCTTATGAGCCAAATTCTGACAATTCTGGAAACTCTAATTCTTCAATTCCTGAAGGATCCAACTCAAATTCTGGAATCTCAGAGAGCATAACTTTAGGGGGAGCATCAGAAAATGCTTATGGAGACAACATGGATTATAGGGGAGGATCCAGTTCTAGAGATCAACTTCCATCTGCAAGGAGGTGGACTAAATCACACACACCTGACTTAATAATTGGAGATCCTGAAGCAGGTGTCAGAACTAGAATAGCAACAACACATGAATGTCTCTATCATTCCTTTCTTTCTCAGACTGAACCAAAGAAAGTGGAAGAAGTTCTTCAAGATGCTGATTGGGTGCAAGCAATGCAGGAAGAGTTAAATGAATCTGAAAGAAATAAAGTCTAGACCCTAATGCCAAGACCAAAGAACAGATCCATTGTTGGCACAAAATGGGTGTTCAGAAACAAAACTGACAGTGATGGCATAATTACAAGAAACAAAGTAAGGATGGTTTCTAAAGGTTACTCCCAATAGGAGGGTATTGACTATGATGGAACATTTGCTCCAGTTGCTAGATTGGAAGCCATAAGAATCGTTTTGGCTTATGTTGCTCACAAGAAGTTTAAAGTCTTTCAAATGGATGTGAAAAGTGCTTTTCTCAATGAGAATTGGCAGATGAGGTATATGTTGAACAACCTCCAGGCTTTGTAGATCCAAAATTTCCAAATCATGTCCATAGGATTGACAAAGCACTTTATGGCCTTAAGCAAGCTCCTAGAGTATGGTATGAGACTGACTCAATTCCTTCTGGAAAGTGGATTTCACAGAGGCACATTTGACAAAGCTTTATTCTTTCTCAACCATGGAAATGACTTACTTTTGGTACATATATATGTTGATGATATCATCTTTGGCTCTACAAATACAAAACTTTGTGAAAGATATTCCAAATTAATGCAGTCAAGATATCAAATGAGTATGATGGGAGAGTTGAGTTATTTTCTGGGACTTCAAGTCAAGCAAACTGAAGAAGGTACTTTCATAAATCAATCCAAGTACACCAGAAATTTACTCAAGAAATTTGGAATGCAAGATAGTTCTACTGCATCAACTCCCATGGCCACTGCCACCAAGTTAGATAAAGATACTGGAGCATCAGTAGATATTACTAACTATAGAGGTATGATTGGCTCTTTACTCTATTTAACTGCAAGTAGACCTGATATCATGTATGCTACCTGTCTTTGTGCAAGATTTCAGGCTGATCCAAGAGAACCTCATCTAATAGTTGTGAAAAGAATTTTCAAGTACCTCAAGGGTACAACTGATCTAGGATTGCGGTATCCTAGGGAAACAGATTTTAAGCTAATAGGTTACTTTGATGCAAATTTTACAGGATGCAAAATAGACAGGAAAAGCACTAGTGGAAGCTGCCAATTTCTTGGAGGCAGATTGGTTTCTTGGTTTAGCAAGAAACAGAGATCAATTTCTACATCAACTACAGAAGCATAATATATTGCTGCAGGAAGCTGTTGTGCACAGATTCTTTGGATGAAGAATCAGTTACTAGACTATGGGTTATAATTTTCTAAAATACCTATTTACTGTGATAATCAAAGTGCTATTGCTATGACAGGAAATCCAGTTCAACACTCAATGATAAAGCACATCAGCATTATGTACCATTTCATAAGGGAACATGTGATGGAAGGTACAGTGGAATTGCATTTTGTTCCAACAGATCAACAACTAGCAGATATCTTCATAAAACCACTATGTGAAGCTACTTTTATAAGACTGGTAAATGAACTTGGAATGGTTTCAGGTTCTTTCTCAAAATTAGTTTAGTTTTTGTTCTCATACATCAGACTTTATGATCAGTGTTTACAAATTTTCTTATCACAATGTAATCTGTGCTTAAATTGTAACATATTAAACACTGCTTATTATCTGATGTGATTCTATAAACTCTGAAAGTGTTCTGAATGGTCTGTGACTATTCAATCCAATGAGGATAATCTTGTTAGATGCTGACTTAGTAGTCTTTAACAAACTATGAATCCCATATTTGAATTAGTTATTTATGTGGAAATTCATAACACAAGAAAATTCTGATTTTGATCTTAGTCAAATTTACTTCCTGTATCTTATTATTAAGTCACAAATTAGATTATTGCTTCTTATCTGTCAAATTCTGATGTCAGTAAATCTTAAGGATGAACTACATGCTTGATAAGCCTCACTTATCTGAAGATAATAAAAGAAAAGAAAAATTGAAATCAGGTACTTCTTTGAGATCTAGAGTAAATATGTGAAAGGGAAGACCCAAGTGTATTAATGGTATTAAGTAATATGTATTAGAAAAGCAATTTTTTTGGTGACTTTTCACATTCTCTGATTACTGGAGAAATATTCTGATAACATCATAAATTCTGAAGGCAGTTGTAACTCATTTATACTGAGAAGCCATTGTCAAAAGAATTTCAAAAGATGCATAAAATAAGCATAAATAGTTGAGGTGAATTCTTGTATAACTTTATTCTATAGTAGACTTCACAATTCAAGACAAATTTTAAGCATTTTTCTTAGTTATGCCTTATTTCTAAGATATACTGAAGTTTGTCAGACTTTAATCTTTATCTGATCATTTGCACATACACACACTCTCACTCCATATAAATGATGAAAATTACTGTGGTGATTAAGTTATTTTAGATAAATAGTTAAGTATTATTTGCATAAATTCTGAGGACAAGTTCTGATTATATTCTGATGATTAAACTCTGAAGAAACCAAACAGTATTTGTGTGAAGAATCACAGAAACAGTCATTCACTTTTTAAGTGCAGAAGCCATGTTCTGATGACCGTTAAATTCTGATAATAGTCAAGTTCTGATATAAACTCCGATGTTTACGTGTCCCATTTTAATTGGTTGATTCATTATTAGTTTTACTGTGATGATCATTTTATCAGAAAATAATTAAGTGAGATAAAAACAATAATCATTTGATTAATGGGCTGCGTGTTGGTTTTTTCATATGCATGTGTGCAATAATTACTGCACATTTCTCGTGCCCACTAATTACTGCCTTGACCATTTACTGCATGACAGGTGTAACTATGCCGGTTTTACTTCCAAAAAGAGCCGTTGAGTGGAAAGAGTATAAATATTAGAGATAAAAGATTATACAAATCTTTTAACTTCTCTCTTACCTTATCTCTTATTTCTTTTACTCTCTCTCTTTCTCTCCTTTTACTCTCGATTTTCTAACGGACTTTCTTACATGAATTTTATCAAACACCTTGCGAACACACATTATTTCACTTAATTTCTCACAGAAATGGCACCAAAGGACATTATCTTTAATGGAGCCAAGTTTGTCCCCAACAACTATATGGCTATTCTCAGCAAGGACGATGCTCCTTCAGATCTTCACTTCATTCAAGATTTTCTGGCTCGTAGTGAGATAGGGTATGCTTTGACCCAACCAGAAGCACTCTCAGGAACACAAATACTGGAGTTTTGAAGGGCTGTAGTCTATGATGATGGTGGTGAAGATGGGTCTCCAAGCATCATTTTCACAACTGGGGAAGATGAGCACCTGGTTACCCTGTCTACTGTTCGACAAGCTCTGCATTTGCCAGAAAATTATACTTTCAATGCTCAGATTGAGGATCCACTTCTATAGAGTATGATGGCCAATCTTGGCTATGAGAAAAGTCTGTCCAAGCTGGGACAACTGAAGAAGCCATACATCAGAAGGGAGTTGAGCTACTTTTTCGATTGCATCACCAGAGCCTTTGCCAACAAATGCTCCAATTTTGATGCTATTCCAATTCTGAGTCAGCAAATAGGGTATGCACTTCTTAATCAAACTCATTTTGATTATGCTACTTCTATTTTGGGTTTTATTGGGGATAGGTTGAAAGAGGACCCAAATACTGTTTACTTTGCTAGGTTCTGTCAACTTTTTTATAGTTTTTGTTGTTCTGATAAGCCCCAAGCCTTTAGTGACTTAATTCAATCCTTTAAACTTTATAAAAGGGCTTTCACAGACGTATTATCTGCTGATAATAAGAAGGATATACTAAGACCCCTCCAAATTCCCCAATCTGTAAAATAGTTCTTAGTAAATTCTGATCCTCACACATACACAACCATATATCCTGATGTTGCACCTACACGGCCTTCTACTTCTCAACCTCCACCAACACAACCTTCCAATACTCAACCACAACCTACTATCAGAACCTACTATCAACCAGCACAATCTTCTCAACCACAACCATCAACACCTCCTATCAGAACCTCACATCTCAAATCCAAAACCAAACCAACCTCTGGTACTTCTCAAAAGGTGCCAGTTGTAAAATCTGACACATCCTCTAGGCCCAAAACCAAAAAAACTATCTCTGTGCCTAAATCTCCACCAAGAAGAAGAAGAAGGATTATTCTAAGAGATGAATCTGATGAGGATGAACAAGTACAGGTTCCTGCATCAGATGCTGTGATAATAGAAGCTGAAGAGTCAACTCTTCAGAAAGAGAATGAAGCTGAGGGTTCTGGAATTTTGAAAAGGAAAAGACCTTCAAGTTCTGATACAAATAAGATCACTCCACCATCTAGAAGATCAAGGAAGACTAGAGCAGGTGTGAAAATTACACAATCTCAATATGAAGATGCTGTGGAAGGAGATCAGGATTCTCTGATTTCATCAGAACCTATTATAATTGAAGCCCTTCCAGCACCTGAAGACACTGTTCATGACACAGTGATCACACCTCCTATCTCTCCATTCAAAGAAACAGCTACAGTTGAAGATTTAGGGTTAAGTCCTGAAATTGACATTCACAGGCTGAATATTCCAACTGTCTTGTATCTGGAAGCACCACCAGCAATAGAGTCAACTCCACCTGTTTCTCCAATGCTAAATGCTGAAGTTCCTACTACACCAATTCTGGATTTGGAACCTGAAACAGATGAAGTTGTTCCAGAATCTCCTTCAGATATACACACTCTGGTGTTATCAGAAGATGATGAGATGTTATCAGATTCTGGAGATAGTGCTCCAGCAAGTGCTCCAGTAAATGCTCCAATTCTTGGCAAGGAGGCACTGCTTAAATTTGTTGAAGAAGATGCTCCTGTTCCATGGGAGGAAACTTTCAGAGGAGTTGAGTGGACAAAGAAGTGGAATGAATCTGAGTTCATTTCCAGCTCACATGTTCTGTCAGAACATATTTCAAAAGATGATGACTTGTTGACAAGTTCTGATTTCAAGCACCAACTAAAAGTCACTGCTCTCAGTACTAAATATCTTCAAGGTCTATACTCCAAGACTCATGAAAAGGTTGATAAACTTGAGGAAGCATCTGATAAGCTAGACCTGATGCTCAAACTAGACAAGAACAGGTTTATCAGACCTATTCATGAAAAAGTAGAGGCTATTGAGCAAGTTCAAGAAAAGCAGCAGGCCCAACTGGATGAAGTCTTGAAGAATCAAGCCTCTCAACAACAACAACTCAATGAAATCCAATCTTCAGTGGAACTCCTTCTTTCTCTACTCCTGCCAGATGATGCCAAAAAGGGGGAGAAGGTAGTTAAGTCCAAATGCTCAATTAGCAAATCACTGAAGAAAAGGATGATTCTGAAGATGACCAAGAAAACCCTAGTAAGGGCAAAGGTCAAGGTCAAAGCAAGCAAAGCAGTAAAGTTTCTTCACATCTGATTCTAGCAAATCTTCTACACAGAAGAATAAAAGTTCTGAAGCTGTGAATGCTCAAACTCTGATATCAAGTTCTGATATTCTGATTCAGTTTGGAAGTCAAGACTCTCAGAAGTTTTTACAAACTCTGAAGCTTAAGGGAAGGGAGACTACTGTCTACTATAAGAATCCCAAAATTCAGACTCTTGATGAATAAACTGCTAAAAGATTGTTCTCAAGCATAATCCTAGAATGGATTTCTGCTGAAGATGAAACTGTTGAAACTCTGAAAAGAAGAAAGATGACAGATTAATCTAAGACAACCTCTGACATAGCTCAAGTTGTTCAGAGTGAAGAAATTTCAGAACAGTAAGCTACAGAAAAATCTGCAAATCCTGAACAAGTCATCAAGACATCAACCTCTAACAGAGCTCAAGTTGATTTGAACAAGATGACAGTTGTTGATAAGAAGAAACTCCTATGGAAAAATGTTAATCCATCAGATCCTAAGAAAAGTCAACTGCTATCTGATTTCATGACTGTTGGATTGAACGCCAGAGAAGCAAGAGACATATCTGGGTTAGGATCAAGCGAAGCCAAGATCAAAACAGGAGTTGAAGTAACTATCAAAGATCCATTTTTATTAACTGACCAACCATTTGAGGAAGTTACACAGAAACACCTTGACAAGGTTATATCTGTTCAAGTGGTACTGGATACTCATGATAAAAGTAAAGTCAAGGAAAAGCTGATTCTATTTCTTAAAGATGGAAGAACATACAGAATGTCAGAATCAGATATGCTGAACAAATCTCTTAAAGAACTTCAATTCTTTCATTATCTTTTGGAGGTAAAGTCTGAGGTTACCAGAAGATGGTCAAATTTCATGATGAAGACCATAAGAGATAAAGCCAAAATCTCTCGATCAAGGGTTGCAGAATTTATTCCAAAAATAGTTGAAGATGATGGAAGAGAAATTCCAATGAAGAAGAATTCTGCTAAGATGGAAGTTATTCTGAAAGAGAAATGTCTATGCTACAATGAAGACTCCTCTCAACCAAGGGTAATCAGACTTGATGATGGATTGGAAAGAAATCACATTTCAGCACTTAGGATTGCCATCTACCAGATTGGAAGTCAAGATGAAGAACTGATGCAAGTCAAAGCACAGTTAGCTCAAGTCCTGAGAATTACAGAAGAGAAGCTGATATCAAACTTTGTCAAGAATCATTTTGGATTCAGGTTGATTCAGTAAGATTGGTAAAAGCTTCAAGGACTGTAAGTTGTAGTTAGTTGTCTAAATAAACTCTCATTGCATTTGTACTTAAATGTTTTTGACATCATCAAATCTATTAACTTGTATATTTTTCATAATATACAAGTTGGGGGAGATTGTTAGATATATTTGTGATGTCATGTCTAATCTGATTTGTTTCGTTTCAGAACTTAATATCAGGACTTATCACGACTTACTGGAAATCAGGATTTACTGAAGACAGGAAGATATCAGAACTTAAGTTATCAGAACTTGTGATATCAGAACTTAAGGAAGGATATGCTTCAGAAGTAAAGTGCGGCTGATTTCTAGGAGAGGATCTGGACTAAAATAAAGGAAGATATGCTTTAGGAGTTGGACGACTAGAAGACTTGTAGAAGATAATATCTGATTGATATATTTTAGGAAGAGATATATTTTATATCAATTAGAAGATATCTTGTAACTGTGTACTATATAAACACAACTTAGGGTTTAAACTATAAGTGTTATCATTCACGAGAAAGATTATTCATTGTAACCCTAACAGCTCTTAGTGATATTTATACATCATTGAGAGAGTAGTTTAACCTACTTTATAACAGAGTTTATTATATTGAATAAACATGATTATTGTTACATACTTATGTTCTAAGTCAATTTGATTATATAAACACTATATTCAACCCCCTTCTATAGTGTTGTGTGACCTAACATTATCTATTTAGATACTTGCATTATTGATTAAACTATATATTATCTGGCAAACTATAATGCTCACTCTTGCTTCATTTCTTCATCACACAACAACAGTTAAGAAGGATGGCCAGACTCAAGCAGACCCAGCGTAAGAGCGTGGGAAGCATCCCGCGTCTTACCGTTGATATCATAGCCGCCATAGCTGCCATAGATGCAAAGGTAGATCTATCTGTAGGCCAGACATTCTACTTTTAGGAATTAATTATGTATGATTATAACTTGTGTTGGATAATGGCAACTAACTGTAAACTTATTAAGTAATAATTTTGGGTTGTAATAACTTTTAATTTATGGATTCAAGGACTTGTACTTATTTCAATTTCATCTCTGAGACTATAACGTGTTGTGGTGTGTGTTATTGTGGGGTCACAACATGAGGTTATTTATTTTTAATTAAGTTAAGTGATATTTATGGAAAGAAACACCGTGACGACCCGGATTCCCGACCCCGGATCTGGGGGTGTTACATAAATGGTATCAGAGCTAAGCGTTATAAACCTCAGAGATGATGCGACGATATAATAATAAACTCACAAAGATAATAAGAACTCTTGTCAAGTTCATAGTCGGACTACTTAAAGTAGAGCTGACAGTTAAAACCCTTACGGTAATTCTTATAAGTATCATGATAGTAACTTAGCTCGTTTAATGTGTAGGCGCATGAGATAGAGGACCCAGAGATGTTCGAGCGTGAGCATGATGAGGCACTGCTAGATGCCGAGGATCAGGAGGAGCCTGGGGAGGATGATACGGATGAGGAGGACCCCTCAGAGGAGTTAGAGACAGAGGTTCTTGCGATTTCAGATGAGGAGGACCCGGATGAGGTCTCAGTAGCTGAGGAGCATGCCGGTGCTATCATGGAGTATACTGGTACCCCTTTACCCTCACTCCCCGTGGTCAGAGCTCCTACCCCTCCACCACTATCTTGGAGCCCCTATGATGACAGCTCTGAGACCCATACTCCCGAGCCCAGGCAGATCGAGGAGGCACCCCCAGCGGATCCGGATTTACCACCTCTCGACCCTGCCCATAGGCAGTATTTGTTAGCTCACAGCTATGTTCAGGATGTTCTGAGGACTCGACTGACTGTTGCTTAGGCCCGGCTGGATGAGGCAAGGAGAGAGTTAGATGCAGAGAGCGCTGGTAGACGTGCATGTGCTTATGAGTCTAGAGCTACCATACCCCAATCTCTGAGGAGAGAGCTGACTGGGATAGAGCTTATGGCCCGTGCGAGACTCCGATCACTTCATAGAGACAGACATGACAGGATATCCAGAGGCAGGCTAATTACATTTTCCGTCGTGAGATGGAGAGAGTGTGGGAGTTGACCCGCTCTGGTGATTGATTCAGGGCCAATGATATGGTAGTCTAGTCGTCTAGTTAGTCGAGGCCATAGTAAGAGCCAGTTTTCCGGGATAGTTGACTTGTTTATAGTATCCCTTTCTCTGACTAGACAGATAGACTCATATATTTCACTTTTGGGCAGATGACTGTAGCACTGTTGTACTTTTGACCAGATTGAACTATGTATTTCTCGCATTATGTATATATTTATTTCCTTTCAGTTCAGTTCCTTATTGACGAGATCACTGTTTTTATCTTTATTATTACTGCACTTCTTGTGATTAGAACTGTCATAATATAATAGAATTGCGCGATACGTTCTCCCTTTTATAGAAACTATGTAAGGCACAATCTTATGTATGATTATGACCTAACATTGAATTTTCCAAAATTTATTAATATCATACCGCCAAGAAGGATTGGAACTAGGGCGAACCCTGGATTTGAGGACCAGGAAAGCCATAACCAGGATGGTAGAAACCAAGAACACAATGAAGAGGAAGATGAGGATTATCTTGAACAGGATGACTCCCAGTATGAAGAGGAGGAGGAAACATTTGATATTAAAGGATTTGAGATAGAGGCTGAAGAAGGAGAAGCTGAGGTTGAGCAACAAGTACCAAACCCAGACATGGATCCCATGGGGCAGTTCATGTAACTACTAAGGCAGAACTTGGAATGTCAACCAAACCCACCCCTTCAAGGAAATAAAAATGCTGTGGCAAACTCCTTCAGGGCTTTTAAGTCCCTTAAGCCCCCTGAGTTCCACGGATCAGCCGACCCAGTTGAGGCAAAAGCATGGCTAAAGGAAATGGAGAAATCCTTCGAGATTCTGAGTACCGATGAGGCACAAAAGAATGTATTTTCTACACACCTTCTAAAGGGAGAGGCCAACTACTGGTGGGAGGCCAAGAAAAATATGGAGACGGATGCTATCATAACCTGGGAGAGGTTCAGTCAATTATTTTTGGGGAAATATTTCCCGAGGTTTATGGAGAACCAGATGGAGCTCAAGTTCTTGGAGCTAAAGCAGAATAACTTATCTATAGCAGAGTATGAAGCAAAATATACTGAGTTATCAAGGTTTATGCCAGAGTTTGTGAACACCGAGGAAAAGAAAGCTAGGAGGTTTCAGCAGGGACTGAAACGGTGGATTCAGAATAGGGTGGCAATCCCTAAGCTTACAGATTATGCCACTCTGGTGCAAAAGGCAATAATTGCGGAAGCCGGAAGTGAACAGATGCAGAAGGAAATAGAGAAGAAAGGAATAAAGAGGAAAAGCATGAGCATGGGTGGAGGTTCCGCGGGAGGGAGCTTCCCAACCAGATTTAATCGAGGAGCAGTGTCCCTACCGGGAAGGAGTACTGGGTTTAAGCGGCCCGTGAGTGTGAATGTGAGCCAGAGCGGCCAGAAGTAAGAAATGTCCTATTCCAACCAGTCTCGACCCCCATTACCATCCTGTAACACATGTGGAAGGATGCATTCTGGGGAGTGTAAAGGAAAGCCAGTAACCTACTTTAATTGTGGTCGAGAGGGTCACTATTCAACTAAGTGCCCTTCGTCAACCCCCGCCGTCATTCCAACCACCACTTGTCATCAGTGTGGACGCCCGGGTCATTGGAAGAGGGAATGCCCAATGAACAAACCAACAGCTTCAAGAGCAAGCAGGGCTGCCTCCAATAAACCACCTACTGCGAGGACTTTCAACATGACAGTTCAAGATACTATGAAAGACTCAGATGTGATAGCAGGTACCCTTTCTCTACATGCAGTCAATGCAAATATTTTATTTGATTCGGGAGCAACTAAATCTTTTATATCGAGGGACTTTGTACATAAATTAAGACTTAAGGTTGAACCCTTGTTAGAACCCTTACAAGTAAAAATAGACAACCATGAAGTTATCTCTGTTAACCAGATTCACCCCGCCCGTGAGTTAGGCATAGGGGAACAATCTTTTAGTGTTGATCTAATTCCTTTTAAATTAGGGGAATTTGACATAATTTTGGGAATGGACTGGCTATCTAACAATGATGCTCAGATAGACTATAAGGGGAAGAAAGTTAAGTTAAATATCCCAGGGAAGAAAGGAGTCATATTTAGAGTGAAGAGGCAGACGCAAAATTTTTTGACCATGGCCCAGGACAATAAGATGCTACGAAAAGGAAATGAGGCTTACCTAGCCTATATGGTGGACACGCAGAAGGAGGTGCCCAACTTGCAAGACATTCCGGTAGTCAACGAATTTGAAGATGTATTCCCACAAGACCTTCCAGGACTACCACCCGATAGAGTAATTGAATTTGCTATTGAGTTGACCCCAGGGACAATACCGGTTTCAAAGGCACCATACAGGTTAGCCCCATTAGAAATGAAGGAATTGGCTACCCAATTACAGGAACTTTTGAATAAGGGTATGATAAGACCCAGTGTGTCTCTGTGGGGATCACCAATATTATTTGTTAAGAAGAAAGATAGGAGCATGAGGCTGTGCATCGACTACCGAGAGTTGAACAAGCTAACCATAAAGAACGAGTACCCGTTAGCCAGAATAGACGATCTATTCGACCAGCTAAAGGATACTGTCTCCTTTTCCAAGATTGACTTGAGAACTGGATATCACCAACTAAAGATTAAACCTGGAGACATTCCAAAGACTAAGTTCCGTACCAGGTATGGGCCTATGAGTTCTTGGTAATGTCTTTTGGATTAACCAACGCCCCATCGATTTTCATGGATTTAATGAATAGAGTATTCAAGAAGTACCTGGACAAGTGTGTGATAGTTTTTATCGATGATATTTTAATCTACTCAAGGACCGAGGCAGAACATGCAGAGCATTTGAGGATAGCTCTAGGAATACTCAGAGGAGAACAGTTGTATGCCAAATTCTCGAAGTGTGACTTTTGGCGGAATGAAGTACAGTTTTTAGGACATGTTATCAATAAGGAAGGAGTATTGGTCGACCCCTCCAAGATAGAGGGGTCTCAAATTGGGAAAGGCCAACCACACCCACAGAGGTAAGGAGTTTCATAGGATTGGCCGGAACCTATCGTAGATTTGTACAGGATTTTTCGAAGATCGCAACCCCTTTGACATGACTTACTCGTAAGACAGAGAAGTTCGAATGGACAGAGAAATGCGAGAACAGTTTTCAAGAATTGAAGAGAAGATTGGTGACGGCCCCTGTGTTGGTGTTTCCTGACAGAAAAGGAGATTTTATGATATATAGTGACACGTCGCACAAGGGATAAGGATGCGTGCTTATGCAGCACGGTAAAGTGATTGCGTATGCGTCGGGACAACTAAAGGAATACGAGATAATATATCCTACTCATGACCTTGAGCTCGCGGCAATTATTTTTGTCTTAAAGATTTGGAGGCACTACTTGTATGGAAAGAGGTGCGAGATTTTCACAGACCATAAGAGCCTCAAATACATATTCACGCAGAAAGAGCTCAACATGCGCTAGAGAAGATGGTTAGAACTAATCAAGGACTATGATTGTGAGATTCTCTATCATCCAGGGAAAGCCAATGTGGTGGCTGACGCCCTTAGTAGAAAGGAAAGACTCAAAATGATAATGTCTTTGGAGGAACCGATAATGAATTTCGAGAAAATGGAAATAGAAGTAAAGGTAATCGGAGTCGGAATCGAAAAGCTGTTTGAGATCGCGATGTAACTAGAGTTATTGGAAAAGATTAGATTGTGCCAAGAAAAAGTAATGAATGAAGGCAGAGAGTCAATGAATTGAGAAGAGATCCATGTCGAGAGAGATGATAAGGGGATAATGAGGTATTCCTACATGATTTGGGTTCCGAATGTTCAAGAGCTTAAATACGAGATTTTGGATGAAAGCCATAGTTCAAGGTATTCCATTCACCTGGGGAGCACCAAGATGTATAGGGATTTAAAGGAATATTACTGGTGGCCCAATATGAAGAGGGACGTAGCAGAATGGGTAAGCAAATGTTTAACTTGCCAAAGAGTAAAGACGGAGCACCAGAGACCCAGTGGACTTTTACGACCCCTGGAGATTCTTGAATGGAAATGGGAACAGATAGATATGGATTTTGTTGTAGGCTTACCAAGGACGAAAGCCAATCACGATGCCATATGGGTAATTGTAGACATACTAACAAAGTCAGCTCACTTCATTCCTATCAATGAGAGATACACAGTCGATAGACTGGTGGAAATTTATGTAAAGGAAATAGTGACGCGACATGGAGTCCCCGCATCCATTATCTTAGACCGAGACCCCATATTCAACTCCAGATTTTGGAGGAGCTTTCAAGAAAGTGCGGGAACCAAATTAAACATGAGTACCGCTTACCATCCCTGTTAGATATATTTAAGATGTCATGTCTAATATGTTTCATGTTTAGTTTTCAGATCTTAACAAACAGGATATATTAGTACTTACTGGAATCAGTACTTATTGGAAGTTAGAACTTAAGGATATCAGAACTTAGATTATTAGAAGATAAATATCAGAAGATGGATATCAGAACTTAAGTACGAGAGGACTTATAGTTAAGGAAGGAAGCTGATTTACAGGAAAGAAGATCAAGACTAATACAAAAGAAGATATGCATGGAAAGAGTTAGAGGACTGAAAGAATTGTATAAGATATCTGATTGATATATTTTAGGAGACAGAATTATATTCTATATCAATTAGAAGTTATCTTGTAACTGTGTACTATATAAACACAGACATAGGTTTACACTATATGTGTTATCATTATCGAGAAGATCATACATTGTAACAGAGTTTATTATATAGAATATATCTGTTTACTGTTACTTGTGTTTGAAATCGATTTGATTATATTCTACACTGTATTCAACCCCCTTCTACAGTGTTGTGTGACCTAACAATTGGTATCAGAGCCTATCTGTTAACACATACAGTAAAGATCCAAGCAATCATGTCTGAAGAAGCAGAAAATCCAAACAAGCCCACCAAAACTGAAGAAACTAAAAACACTCAAATCCACAGTCGATATGAGACTATTAGGGTTCCCATACTGAGACCTTCTGAGTATCCCATATAGAAAGTGAAGATGGCTATGTTTCTGGAAGCTACTGATCTAGAATACTTTGACAGAATTAATGAAGGACCGCATAAGCCAACCAAGCTCTCTGTTGTAGTTGCAGATGAGCCAGCAAAGACCATACCAAATGAGAAAAGTGAGTATACAGCTGAAGATATCTCATCCATTGCCCAGGATGCAAAGGTAAGGCATTTGCTGCATAGTGCCATTGATAATGTAATGTCAAATAGGGTAATTCATTGCAAGACTGCAAAGGAGATATGGGATGCTTTGGAGACAAGATGCCAGGGAACTGATGCAATTAAGAAGAACATGGGGACTATACTCACTCAAGAGTATGAGCACTTTGACTCAAAAATTGATGAGTCATTAACTAACTTATATGACAGGTTTGTCAAACTCTTGAATGTTCTGTCACTGGTGGACAAGGAATATGATCTTGAAGATTCAAATCTAAAATTCCTCTTAGCTCTTCCTGAAAGTTGGGATTTGAAGTCTACTACTATAAGAGACAACTATGCTCTTGATGAAACTACTCTTGATGAAATTTATGATATGCTCAAGACTTATGAACTTGAGATGGATCAAAGAAGTAGGAGATATGGGAGAAAGTTAAGGACAGTTGCTCTTAAGGCTGAGGAGGAATCCCCCAAAGTGGCTGTCTTAAAGAAAGGAAAAGGAAAAGCTCTCATCACAAAGTCTGATTCAGAATCATCAAGTTCTGATGATGATGATTCAAAAACTGAAAGTTTACCTGAAATAGATGCTGATGAAAAGATGATGAAATTGTGTGCTCTTATGGTAAAGGGTATCACAAAGATAGCCTACAGAAAATTCAGAAGGGGAAAGAAGTTTTTCAAAAAAGGTGGAAGTACTGATAAGAAAGGGTTCAGAAAGTATGAAGGCAAAAGTGCAAAGTCTGACAGAGGAGACAACTCAAATGTCAAATGCTACAATTATGGTGAAAGAGGCCACATATCTCCTGACTGCAAGAAAGGAAAGAGTGACAAAGGCAAGGCACTTGTCACAAAGAAGAAAAGCTGGACAGACTCTTCAGATTCTGAAGATAAGGTGAATTATGCTTTAATGGCAAATGCTGATGGCAGCCCTGAAACTGTTGAATTAAAGGTACCTCAAACAACTTATGCCTTTCATACTGATGATATTACTGAGTTGAGATTATATCTTAAAACCATATTCATTAGCTACATAGATCAAACTTTAACATGTGACATATTAACTTATGAGAATCTTGCTTTTAAGAAAAGGAATGATTATTTAGAAAAAGAGTTAGTTATGTTCCATCAAACTCAGAAAGAAAGAGATGATGCTTTTTATGTTAGAGATGAATTTCTAAAATTGAATAAATCTCTAAAAACTGAGTTAGAAAAAGAAAAAGAGATTATCAGGACTTGGTCTAACTCTGGCAGAACAACTCAAAATTTATTAAGCAGTGGAAACTGGAAAGAGGGCTTAGGTTATGGAGATGATAAAAGTGAAAAAGGAACTGAACAAATTGAGCCAATTGTTGTTAAACAAACTGCTAAGCCAAAGATAAATCTTGTTAAGTTTATACCTAAACCTGTAAAGTCTGATTCTGAAAAGATGAAAGAGTCTGTGATAGAAGTTAAGGAAAAGTCAACTTTTGACAAATTATAACAGGATAAACCAGCTGAAGTTAACATAGGCTTAATGACAAAGAAGCAGCTTAAGCATAAGCTGAAAGAAATAAGGAATGTCAATAAGGTTAAGGCAGCTAGGAAAAATAGGAATGGAAAGGAAGGTGTGAATAAAAGCAATAATTATATGCCTGTTCCTAATGCTCCTAGGAAGAAATGTTATAATTATGGAAACTCTAACAATCTTGCTTCTTGTTGCAGGAAGAATAAGAATATTGCTAATGCTTCTTGTTATAATTGTGGAGTGGACCAAGAAGTGGAATGACACTGATTTCATTCCAAGTTCTAACGTTTTGACGGAGCATATTGCTAAAGCCGATGAGTTGCTCACAAATGCTGATTTAAAGACACAACTCAAGATCACTGCTCTTTCTACCAAACATCTTCAAGGTCTACATTCTTCTACTCATGAAAAGGTTGATACACTAAAGGAACATGCTAATAAGCTAGATCTACAAATCAAGCTTGACAAGAACAGATATATCAGACCTACTCTTGAGAAAGTTAAAGCCATTGAGAAGATTCAAGAGAAGTAATATGCCCAAATTGATGAGGTCCTGGCTAACCAAGTTTTTCAAAAAGCTCAATTGGATGAAATCCAATCTTCAGTTGAACTTCTTCTTTCTCTCTTACTTCCTGATGATGCCAAAAAAGGAGAGAAGGTAGTTAAGTCCAAATGCTCATCTACTCAAATACTAAAGAAAGAGGATGATAAAGGTGATGACCAGGGAAACTCTAATAAGAGCAGAGGTCAAGGAAAAGTTCAAGGAAAATCTTCTACATAGAACACGTTAAGTTCTGATATTGTGAATGCTAAAAGTCTGAAGTCAAGTTCTTATAAGCAAAGTCTGATGTCAAGTTCTGATATTCTGATTCAGTCAGGATCTAAAGACTCTCAGAAGTTTTTACAAACTCTGAAGCTAAAAGGGAAGCAGACTACTGTTTATTACAAAAATCCTAAAATCCAGACACTTGATGAGGAGATAGCTAGAAGATTATTTCTGAAACAAAATCCAGGGATGGATTTGGAAACTCCCAAGGAGGAAGAAGCTAGATTTGCAGCTGAGAAGATAAATCTTAAGTCTAAAGCTTCTGATGCAAAGAAACCTCCAAGGCCTAAGGAAAATACATTGTGATTAGGGAAAAGTCAAGTTCCGAGACTTCAAAGTCCAAGACTAGATCACAAACTGAGATTGATCCTAAGTCAAAAGGAAAAGAAAATGTTGGTGAACCTTTAAAGATTGAGAAAAAGATAAGTTCTTCCGTTCCAGTCTATCAAACTACAATGCATGATGATGATTTGATAGAAGATGAATCTATTCAAATTCTAAAGAGAAGAAAGATGATTGAAGAATCTAAAATAACCTCTGACACTGCTCAAGTTGTTCAGAATGAAGAACAACAAGCTACAGAAGAAACAGTAAATTCTGATCAAGTTAATTTGGAAAAGATGACAATTGCTGATAAGAAGAAGCTGTTATGGAAGAAAGCTACTCCAGTTGAACCAAAATCCAATCTTATGATGAATCAACTCGCAACATTTGGGTTGAGATCCAAGCAACCTAGAGATAGAACTGGATTAGGTTCTGATGAAGAGATGATACAAACAGGAGTAGAAGTTACTCTAAGAGATCCTTTCATGTTGACAGACAAACCATATGAACAAATCAAATAAAAGCACCTTGACAAAGTGTTGTCTGCTCAAATTGTGATAGATGCTCATGATAAGGATAATCTAAAGGAGAAATTGATTTTATTTCTCTATGACGGATTAACTTACAGACTAGCTGATACTGATGTGCTAAAGAAGTCCATCGGAGAACTTCAACATATTCACTATCTTCTGGAAGTAAAATATGATGTTACAAGAAGATGTTCAGAATACATTTTGAAGGCTATAAGAGATCTATTCAGAATCTCTGGTACAAAGACTTCTCAGTATATACCAATGATTACTGAAGGTGATGGAAGAGAAATTCCTATGCTGAAGAACTCTGCTAAGGTGGAAGTTATTCTGAAAGGAAAATGCTTATGTTATAATGAGAAGTCAGAGTGATCATGGATTAAAAGGAGCAGGTGCTTTGGAACAAAGTGATCAAGCTAGTCAGAGTTCTATGGCAGAATCATAATGTGGAAGAGTCGACTTGGGAACTAGAGAGCGCAATGCTAGAAAAGTACCCCCATTTGTATTCTATCTGATTCCGGGATGGAATCCTTTTAAGGAGGGGAGACTGTAATAACCCCAAATTTTGTGGACTTTTTGTAATCCTTATGAATAGTGATTTTGCTGATTAAGGAAATTTTTCATGCCACACTATGTAGGAGTTCTTTTAATGATATTCTGAGATCTTATTAGTACTCCATAAAGGATATGAGTGTATGTAAAGATCGTCAGAATCCAAATTCGAACACTTTGATTTTTCCCGAAAATCCACTAGATACCGAAAGAATTGAGTATAAGGTAACATGATTAAAAGGATTTAAATTCAAGGATTATAAGAGAGGATCATAAAAGGAACATAAAATATTGAGAAAGGTTAGGGGAACCCAAGTAATAAAATCCCGGATATGATCCCTCAAACGAGGAACGAGAACGAAAGTTAAGCGAACTGTATAACAGATAAGCGGTTATTAGCCAAGTAATTAAGGGTTAATCAAAGAGGTTAGTGGATGATGATGTCATCACACCAAAAGGAGAAGACATGTGTTAAAAGATGACACAATCATGATGACATAAGCATGACAAGAAGATTTGTTTTATTGGATGATTATTGGCCAAGTAAAATTTACCATGGTAAATTCTAAAAATTAGCCAAGCCAAAAAGGGAAGCAACCAATCAAAATATAATAACACAAAAAATAGAAGTTGACTTGCTTTTCCAAGAATAAGCTCTCGACCCCTTTGTTTCAAGAAAGAAGAAATTTGCAAACTCCAAGCTTCACTCCATAATCAAATCCAAGGTAATTATGTAAACTTCCCTATGATTAGATAAGTATATCCTAGGAGTTTAATCTTCTAATCCTTTTAAATCTCTTCTAGTAAATCAAGGAAGGAGATGGTGAATAGTAACTTCTTGAAACTAATTTTTGTGTTCTTGATTTCTTTGAAAGATTAAGCTTGTAGGAGGTTAGATCAAGGCTCCTTAAGGCCTCCTAGCCACTTATCAATCACCAAGGAAGGTAAAATCTCATACACTATCTTTACTTTGAGTATTTAGGAGTGGTCTTGATTGATATAGTTTATGAGAAGCATGATTCTTGTTTGTTTAGAGTTTGGTTGGATTCGTAGTGATTTTGAGTTATAAAACTTGGTTATTGGTTAATGAACCTTAAGTATAGTTAGTAGCTCTTGTTTGTGATTAAATGAGTTGGAAAATCTTGAGGTTATGGACTGATGTAGTAAGGTTTAGATGAAGTTTGGTTGTATTGATGGTTATGAGTTAGTTTGTGGTTGATTGGAGTAGTTTAAACATTGGTAATCGCATAAACATAGCCGTCATAATGCCTGTTTTCATTCGACTGCTTGTTCTTAGTATTCGGGACAAAAATCTAACTGACCAATCTGTAACTTTGCCATTTTTAGTTAGATCGTGTCGTAAGCTTCATTCTGGTCTGTGGTTCGCTTAGATCCGATGTACGGTTTAGGAGAAACGACCGTTTTAAGTAACGGCGTTTCGCTAGCGAAGCATTACCCCTCGCCTTACTTTGAAACCTTGGTTAAGGTCCTTAAATGACTAATTGGAGTATGAAACAATTATGTAAGATTAACTGGTTAGTTGGTAGAGTATTCGCGAAAGAGTCTCCTTAAAAAGTTTAACAGTTAATTTTATAAAAATAGTGGAGCCTAGGGTACTCGAGCGACTTATGTGAATCGTTAAGCGCAAAAGTGAACGTTTGGGTCCAATTGGTTAAAGTCTAATTTCTTAAGTGATCATGGTTTAATTCCAACTTATATGTTGTTTATAGGTTACCAGACTCGCCCCAGGCCTTTTACCACCCCCAGTCCCTCAGGCAAGTTTTCTACCCGTTTAACTGTTGTTGTGATGTATATATATATATATGCATTATCTTGTGATAAGTGCATGATTGTTATTAGAAAATATTGCGATACATTGGAGCATGTTGATATGATATATATGCATGCCTGTTTCATAATCTTGATATTCTATTATCAATTCAAATGCTTATAAACTGCATAATAACTATGCTAGAGATAAGCAGTAGTTGCGTATACCCTTAGTATAGGGGACCCGAAGGTGAACATTTTTCTAAACCGGGAGTCGATGTTCCCGAGTACAATATATATATATATTTATATATATAGTTTTCTATAACTATTAATCGAATAAGGTACATTCGACAGTTTTGAATAATAATCAAACTTATTTTCGATTATTCAAATAAAGATCGTACTTTCGTATAAGTATATCTTTTGTTATTTATTATTCGTTTCAAGTATGCATTTTTAAAACTTCTACTTCAATTATTTTTATAAAGATTATCCTTATGGGAATATTATCTAAATAATAATATTTAGATATTTTCTAACATATCGGGACTGAATTATTTTATTAAATCATCATTACTCTAAACCTTCTTTAAAATGTTTTCGAGTCTTCAAAATGATTTTAAAAGTTAGAGCAGATCCCAAAACTCATTTTCAGATTTCAGATCTTCCTTTCGAAGGGGATTTAAATACTCACTCAAAACCTAAGGGATCCGGCTCAGTGGTGTATTTTTGGAGCAACGAAGTTGCTAAATTGATAAAAGAGTTTGATTACTTGCCCAACATTCGGGAAGTAAGCCCAATCGGAATGCGTCGGCATAAGCAACATGGGCTCAGTGGGAGTCCATCAAAGTGTAAGTGGCTCAATGGGAGTCCATCAAAGCGTATATGGCTGAGTGACAGTCCAGCATAAGTTCCTAATGCGGCCAGGGTGATGACCAGTAGGGAATTCATCCATCTACTAGTAGAATAGGTGACTTAATTGGTATCTTTTCCTGATCAGTAAGATATCAGGTTTATGCCAAAGTTTCTTCTTTCCAAAATTCTTGGGAATGACAACTCTGCTTATACTTTTCATAGCAGAAGAGTGTATGAGATGTATATATATATAGGTATATATATAGGTATATATAGGTATATATATATTTTGGGACTAATGAAGTATCTCATAACTTCATTCTTTCAACTGATATTTCAAATATTGAATCTATTCAAGTCTTATCTTGTAGTCCCATCTATGTGACGGACTTCGAAAACTTATTATACTTTGAACAGTGGTAGTTCAAGTAGTTTTCTAAAATGATATAAGTATAGTGAAGTATTTGGTAACTTCATCTCCCTTTAAGCTTATATCCAGTAAGTAATTATCTTACACTTGATAAAGAATTCCAGTAAGTTATCTATTTAGATACTTGCATTATTAATTAAACTATATATTATCTTGCAAGATGTAATGCTCACTCTTGCTTTATTTCTCCATCACACAACAATAGTTAGGAAGGATGGCCAGACTCAAGCAGACCCAGCGCAAGAGCATGGGAAGCATCCCGCGTCTTCCCGTTGATATCATAGCTTCCATAGCTGCAGAGGTAGATCTATCTATATGCCAGACATTCTACTTTTGGGAATCAATTATGTATAATTATAACTTGTGTTGGATAATGGAAACTAATTGTAAATTTATTAAGAAATCATTTTGGGTTGTAATAACTTTTAATTTATGGATTCAAGGACTTGTACTTATTTCAATTTCATTCCTAAGACTATAACGTGTTGTGGTTTGTGTTATTGTGGGGTCACAACATGAGGTTATTCATTTTTAATTAAGTTAAGTGATATTTATGGAAAGAAAGACCGTGATGACCCGGACTCCCGACCCCGGATCTAGGGGTTTTACATAAATGGTATCAGAGCTAAGCGTTATAAACCTCAGAGATGATGCAACGATATAATAATAAACTCATAAAGATAATAAGAACTCTTGCCAAGTTCATAGTCGGACTACTTAAAGTAGCGCTGACAGTTAAAACCCTTACGGGAATTCTTATAAGTATCATGATAGTAACTTAGCTCGTTTAATGTGTAGGCGCATGAGATAGAGGACCCTGAGATGTTCGAGCGTGAGCATGATGAGGCACTGCTAGATGCCGAGGATCAGGAAGAGCTTGAGGAGGATGATACGGATGAGGAGTGTGACGGCCTCAACCCCGGGGACAGGAGTTGACGTCACTATCAATATTAAACTACAATTATAATACCATCAACTCACTATTATTGTAATATAACAACCCTTTCACAAGATCTTTTCCAGGTTCAAGTATAATTTAGGTTACAAATTTATTACAAACCAACTTATTGAAAATAACCTGACATAACTATCATTCTACATCAACTCACAGACCACACTTGGTCTGACACAACACACTCAGAGGAGCTCATCACAGGAGGACTGGAACCCGGCCCTTACCAAAATATCAACATTTCCTAGGCATCTGCAATGCGGAAATATACAAAATATTTGCAAGAGTGAGCGATCAATCGCTCAACAGTACCACTATATGAATATTAATCAAAAAACTTTATGATAAATAATTGTAGGAACAGAAATCACAACTTGTTAGTAGAAAACAAGTAAAACAAGCGTAAATAGATGAAAACCGATGAACTGTTGGAAGCTGGATATCAATAGCTAGCATGCTCTATAAAACATCTCATTAACTGTGCTGTGTAAATACCAAAGTTAAATTTTAGCATACTACTTTCATTTTCAAATCTTCCATTCCATCACAGGAACCATAAAACCATTTGTCCCATTACGGGGACCCAAAATCACTTGTTTTGTTATGGGAACCATAAAACTAAATTAAGATATAAAAGTATTGGATGATCCCTGGTGAGGCAGCTGATCAGGCTATCTCCATTGGATAACTCTATCTTGGCTATCCTATGAAATTTGTTCCGGAACTCAGAGACTAGCTAGGTCTCTGTCACGCTGGGCTGGTGGTTATAATAGGGTGCGCAACCACTTCGCCTCTTACGCTATCTTCCTGGTCGTTACAGGCCCTTGCGAACACCCATCCAATTATCTGATCATTTTTATCGAGTTTTCCAAATCACTTACCTATCTCTTGTCAAAACAATTCTATCACAGCATACTTTCCAAAACATTTTCATTTTATTCAAAATTTAGAGATAGGTACTTTCAGAAGTTACTTTTCCCCCAAAACACAAGTTAACAAAATAATTTAAACACAGGGGATACGTAACTTAAACCGTTATATTCCAATACGCAAATTTAAATCAACAATCATTCATATATTACTGAACCATAAAGATATGGTCAGGGGTACTTGCCTCAATACACTTTAACAACTATTACTGGCTGGCTTTGCACCGACCGGGATACTAAGGATTTCCACTGGAACCTACAGGAACCGAAATACCCTAAATTAGACGTCCAAATATGCTTGACTATCCTCGCTAACAGTCTACCTGTACGTTAATAAAACCCGACTCGTAACATTCTCAATATAATAATACACGTATCAATTAGGGTTCACGTCCTCGAAAGTCGGTTCGATGTTCGTTTTTAGAAAATATGTATATTTTTCCTTTTACGAAATCTGGATTATCGGTTTTAGCAAAGTATTTCATCACAACACATAATAAGGTTTCGTATAAAGTATTTATATATAATCGATCGACGTTTCGATAGTCACTGGGTACGACCCTACATTTCTGTAATTTAATTTTCCGGAAATCGGGCAACACCTCCTTTATTTATCGGACAAACCCATCAAACAACTCGACCTCAAACCAATTCACAACCACTACAATGGCAACCCAATTCACCATTCCCCACCACCGACTCGACCACAATAACAACAATTCACCAATTTCCAAACACCAACTAAATATAGTTATTAATTATTAGTCGTGTTTTTATATATTAATCCGTATTTTATAATTTTATTCGTATTTTGTATTTTAAATCGTAGGACTCAGATTGCATCATCATAGTCCACCGTCGGCTCGCCGAGGCTCATCGCCGACGACCGTAAAATTCCGGGGTTTCCGTTTATCGGACATCCTTCGTGACTTTTACCGATTAATTATTCTTTTATTATTACTATTTCCGCATAAAGTATTATTATTTTTCATAATATTTGATTAATCAATTTGTGCAGAAAATCAAATAATAAAATAATCCCCACAGCACATACACGCGCGTGTGCACATCACCGAACGGCAAAACCAATCACCGCCGGAAAAAGAAAAGGACGGGCGACAAATAATCACAGAAACGGGACAACTCACACATCAACCCTCCACCCAACTGACATATATGCATATAATATGTATATACACATCAATTAATCAGAAGATCGAAGCAAGCAACAACTGTGTACAAGGGTACACAACACGTGCCACCACCGTAATAGTAAAGAAAACCACAGACTGAAGCCTACCAAGAACAGAGGAAAAGAGAACAATCAAGAAGAGATCAAGAGTGAACAGAGAGATTACGCGAGAGAAGAGAGACATGGGGGGTTACACAAGGGTGGTTATTTTTTTGGTGAGCTGTTACCACCAATCAAAATAGGGCACGCATAAAAAAAATTCATGGAATCACAACACGTGTCCTCTTTACTAACCGAAATTCCGTTTTTTTTTTGCCCCGTATTAAACATTTTATCGAATAAACTTGTGGTTAAAACTGACCCAGAAAGCTACCAAATTAACTTTAAATGTTGTAACTATTTCCAAGGGTACTAAAAATAAATTTCGCAATTTTAAGACAATTTCTAAAACACAATTTTATACCTGTATTTATCAATTTAACGAATCGACGCGCGGGTAAAATTAATCCCAAAAATTTCCAAAACAATTTTAAAATTCTTAAAATATTCCAAACTTAGTAAAATGTAAATTTCATAATTTTTGAAGAATTCTGGAATTAAATACTGATTTTTACAATTAAATGCAATCATAACATCATTTAAAGATAAATAATCAATAAAATATTGATTTCTAAATTTTATAAACTCCTAAAAATAATAAATAAAATTGTAAAGCGATAAAAATGATTTTAGAGTTAATCCAACTATTTATGGAAATAAATTTTAAATAACACATCATCATAACTAATTATACAAACGATCCTCGAACACCACTAATTATACATAATTAATAAAAATATTAACAAAAATAATATCCAGCTGACAGAACCCATACACATAGTTTATTTATTTAATTATTTAGTAATTACACATTTAAATAATACAAAAATATACGAGTCGTTATATTTTCCCCCCTTAAAAAGATTCTGTCCTCAGAATCTGATCTAATTAAACAAATGAGGATATTTGTCAAGCATATCTGACTCTAACTCCCAAGTGGACTCTTCCACTCGAGGATTCCTCCACAGTACTTTAACTACGGGAATAGACTTATATATAAGGACTCGCTCTTTACGATCTAAGATTTGGATCGGTCGCTCCACGTAGGACAAATTTGGCTGAAGCTCGATCGGTTCATATTCAATAACTTGGTTCGAATCGGGGATATAACTCTTCAGCATAGACACGTGGAACACGTCATGGATATATTGTAACTGCGGTGACAATGCCAACTCATAGGCCACTTTACCAACTTTTCTCAATACTTCAAAGGGTCCGATATATCTAGAACTTAACTTGACTTTTTGCCCAAATGTAACCAATCCTTTCCAGGGCGATACTTTTAGCAATAACAACGATCCTATTTCCAGGTCCACGTCCTTTCGATGAAGGTCTGCGTTCTTTTTCTGTCTATCTTGAGCTGCTTCCAACCTCTTTCGAATCAATACAACTGTGTCCTTGGTTTGTTGAACCAACTCAAGGCCTAATAATTTATTTTCTCCTACTTCATCCTAATAGAGAGGGGATCTACACTTACGTCCATACAAAGCTTCATAGGGCGACATTCCTATACTGGCATGATAACTGTTATTATAAGAAAACTCAATTAACGACAAGTGATCATCCCAGTTTCCTTTAAAATTCAAAGCACAAACCCTTAACATATCTTCTATTATCTGAATTATACTTTCACTTTGGCCATCTGTCTGGGGATGGTAGGCGGTACTCATTTTTAACTTAGTTCCTAAACATTCCTGAAATTTCGTCCAAAATCTTGAATTAAACCTTGGATCTCGATCCGACATGATTGAAACATGGACTCCATGCTTCGTCACAATTTCATCCAAATACAACTTGATTAGCCTGTCCAACGAATACTTTTCATTGATCGGGAGGAAATGTGCAGACTTGGTCAATCTATCAATAACTACCCAAATAACATCATGATTTGATTTTGTCTTTAGTAGTCCTACTACAAAATCCATCGCGATTTCTTCCCATTTCCACTGTGGAATCTCCAAATGTTGCAATAATCCACTTGGTCTTTGATGTTCCGCCTTCACTATCTGGTATACATGGCATTTGTTAACCCAATTTGCAATTTCCTTTTTCATTCATGGCCACCAAAAGTTCATCTTTAAATCTTGATACATCTTAGTGCTTCCTGGTTGAATGGAAAACTTAGAATTATGAGCTTCCAGTAAAATCTCATTCTTCAGTTCATTCACATTACGGATCCATATTCTTGAGGAAAACCTGAACATACCCTTGTTATCCTTTTGTGTACAAAGTTCTTCTCCAGTTATACTATCTAGTTCCTGATTCATTATTTCTTCCTGACACTTCTGAATCTTGCCCATCAATTCCGGCTGAAAAGTGATCTCATACAATTGTCCTTTATTTTCATCTGGCACTCGAACTTTAATTTCCAGCTTTCCTAATTCTTTTGCGAGTTCCTCGGAGACTTTGATCGCATTCAATCTTTCCTTCCTGCTCAACGTATCTGCCACTACATTGGCTTATCCTGGGTGGTAGTTAATGGAACAATCGTAATCCTTAATCAGTTATAGCCATCTCCGTTGTCTCATGTTTATATCCTTCTAGGTAAATATATACTTTAAGCTTTTATGATCCGTGTAAATCTCGCATTTTTCTCCGTACAAGTAATGTCTCCACAGCTTCAATGCAAACACGATCGCTGCTAACTCGAGATCATGCACCAGATACTCTTGCTCATGTGGCTTTAACTGTCTAGGGGCATAAGCAATGACATTTAAAAAATCATGAAAGAAATAATGTTACCGTCCTTTTCAAGAAAAGTCATGTCTTGTCCATCACTTGCTGAGATAAATTTCATAATTCAAAATCGGAGATTAATCACGATTTCTCCTCCTTAGCATTTGCATTGTTGAATTTATTAGCAAAATCAACAAATCTTTTCTCCACTGACCAATCTGTCAAAATTTGACAAGTCATTAGCAATAATCATTACAGAATTAGTTTCATACAAAACTCCCCCTGTAATCATGCTATCAGTTCCTGATAGGTTTGCATTTCTCCCCCTCAACATGTGCATTATTATTAGGATTTTCCTTCTTTCCCGATTTAAGACTTTTGTTCGCAAATAGTCCTTTTTCCAATTCTTTCTTCGCCAATTCATTGAGATTACTGAAATTGAGATGAGAAAGCTTTTTGTGCCAATTTCAACTTTCATCTACTGATGCCTTGGTTACCAGACAAGTTTCTTGTCCATCAGTATTTGCATAAAGTTTGGGCTCATAAATGTTTCCATGTCTGTAAGCTTTGAAGACCGTTTTTCTTGTGATCTTATGAACTACTTCACATTGAGTCTCATAGAACACGACATAGAAACATCTGTCAGTGATTTGACTAATGCTCAATAAATTGTTCTTCAATCCAATTACCAGAGCTACGTTTGAGATGATGACATTTCCAATGATAATATCGCCATATCCTAGTGTTTTTACTATATTTCCATCTCCATAGTAAACCACTGGGCCAACCTTCTCCTCATATTGTGACAACATGGATTTATTTCCAGTCATATGTGCTGAACAACCACTGTTCAAGACAAGCACATTCTTCTTATTTTCCTGTAATCAGAAATATGGAAATCAGTCAGAATATTTGAGAATCCACTCTTGTTGGGTTCTTTTTGACACCTTATGCATTTTTACTCTAGCAGACATATTGTCAGGATTTGGTCCATCAGGATTTGGTTTGATTTTTTTAACTCTATAAGATGAATACATATTCAGTATAACAGTTCTATTTAAAACGACAATTTTCTAGAACATTGGCAACGGATCATAATTGTTGTGATACACACTATGATAATCCTTACAAGTGTAAATAGAATGCTAACTACTACCACAATGAGAACAAGGATTTTGTGGTTTGCATAATACTGGTCTACCACTAATGTCAAATTTTGGAATTTTATAGATTTTCTTTTTAGGCTTCCTGCAATCAGTCACAATATAATTAGTAATACCACAGTTAAAACAAGCTTTCCTAGGTGCATTAGGAATGTATTTATAGTTGCTTGCCTTGTTTATTCCTTGTTTTCCAAATCTACCTCTTTTAGACCTAGGGTTGGGAGCCTTAGACGTTATCTCACATATCTTCTTGTCTAACTGGCTCTTAGAGAGAAGTACTATGTTTTTACCTTTTTTGTCTTTCATTTTAGGATCTTCTTTTATTTTAGCAGGGACTCTAGGATCAGCTTTTTCTTCAGAATTGTTCTTAGAGGTAGAACCAAATTCATAGACTGGCTCAACTCCTCTTTCATCAGTTCCAACAAATTTAACTGGAGTAGTGTTATGAATGGATTTATTGATATTCCTATCAGCAAATTTGTTATAACCTAGACATTATTTCCAGTTCTTATCAGTGATGAAATCATGAACTTTCTTTCTTGAGGTCATCCAAGTCTTAAACACTTCTCTTTCCTGTTCTAAGACTTTCTATAATCTAGCATACCTGATATTTATCTGAGTTTCATTATGCTGTGCTTTCTTACATGCTTTTTTATGTTCATTAATGCAAACTAACTCAGCTTCTAAAAATTTATTCCTTTCTTTAAGCCTCTTATTATTAACAATCAGATTATCATATTTAATAGTCTTGAATTTAAAAGTAACATGCAAAGAGTACAAGAAAGTTTTTGGTTTAGACACATTATCAATATCAACAGGAAATATAACTGAAGGTACCTTATCAGTTCCTGAGGCATTCACTTCATGAGCTGCCATGAGTGCATAGCATTCATCATCATTGTCAGTTTTTAATGAATCCATCCAGTCTCTGTCGGAATTTGTTGTGACCAAAGCTTTTCCAGTTGTCTTGGGGCACTCACTTGCCAGATGTCCCCTTTCATTACAGTTGTAACATGTCATCTTGGTCTTGTCAAACTTCCTTTCCTTATTGTTCTGAGCATCACTCATTCTGAACTTGTCTTTTCCCTGACTAGAGAACCTTCTGTTGAAACCACCTTTACTCTATGCTTTTCCAAACCTCATCCTTCTGAATCTTTTCACTAATATTGCAGCCATCTCAACCACTTGAGGATCATCCATATCAATTTCAGAATCCTCGTCAATATCTGTGTCAGGATCTGATGTATCATCAGTATCTGATTCTTCCACAATGTTCCTTCTCCTTGACCTCTCACTTATCTTTTCCTTGCCTTTATGAATCTCAGCATTAAGAGATAGAACCTTCATCTTCTGACCTTTTCTATTCTTCCTTTGTTGGATCTCTAAGTCATGAGTCATCAGCATCCCATATACTTTATCCAGTGTCAGAGAATGAAGATCATATTGATGCCTGATTATTGAAGCCTGTGTATCCCAATCTTTTGGAAGAGCTCTTAGAAATTTGGTGTTTGAGTCTTCCCTTTTATATTCTTTTCCAACCAATGATAGATCATTCAGCAGTGTCAAAAATCTATCATATATGTCAGTAATCGACTCAACAGCTTTGGCATCAAATTGCTCAGATTCTTGCACAAGAACAGCTCTTCTGTTCTTCTTTGTTGCCATCATACCTTGACACTGTGTTTCCAAGGCATCCCAGATTTCCTTTGCAGTTTTGCAGGCAATACCTCTGTTTGACATCTCATTGTCCAAACTATTGTGCAGAATATTATGAACTTTAGCATTTTTAAGCATAACAACTTTTTCAATATCTGACCACTTTGATTTTTCCTTTATTGCATAGTGTTCAGGAGTATCTGCATATATAGCTACGGTTTCCATAGGATATGGAGGTCCTGTTTTGATGATATCAACATACGCACCATCAATAGCTTCAAGGGACATCAACATCTTTACTCTCCATGTGGAGTAATCATCTTTATTCAGGATAGGAATTTTTATGCTTTCATACTTACTTCCAGACATCTTGATCTTTATAAATTAACAATTAATTTGACCGCTCTGATACCACTAGGACTCTTCACATAATCACGTAAAGGCATGGAAAATACTACTAGTTATTTATATTATAATATCACCTAAATACCTAAACACATAAGCAAGTAACACATAAGAACTATTATTCACCTTAACTTAAACCTAAAGATGATGTGCAATACTCGGACTCTTCACCTCAAAGTCCCAAATACAACGAATACCACTAAAGTTTCCTAATGCCACTCGAAAGGGTGCTCTCGGGTTTTTTGGTGGAAATGGGATGTCTCCGCCTTAGGATTTCAATCCAAACTACTTCCTAGAGGTTGTTAAGACTCTAAAATAACTTCTAATATTGGTGAGACTCAAAGAACTCACTCCTATAGGCTTATACTAAGGTTCCTGCTAGCACGAGTTTGCATGTCCTGTGGTCCTTGGCTGAAATATCAACTTCTACATGGGGCCTTCTAACAAAACCAATTCTCATGGATTCTTAAGACCTAAACTTAACTCTCAGACTTGGTTTCATGCCAAGGCCTCACCTAGGCTTCTCTAGGCCTCTGCTCAAACTTGACACTTGTCTAGCCTCCCTCGAATTCACTCTGCCCTATTATCACTCACATAAAACTCACTTTTCTCACTCAATTCATAATTCTAATGGTTTTATAAAATTCCTAAGGATACATTATACTTATTTAAGCCAAGGCCTCGTGAAGGCCTAGCTCATGGCATGGATATAATCAACCAAAGTTCAAGCTTATGCAGTCCTGCCCTTTTCCGAGTTACTCTCGAAAATGTGTGTGTGCACCTACCTAATTTCTAGTTTTTCAACGAATCAAAGCCACTGGACTCAAGTACAACTCAAGTCCTAACTCCAGTAAATTCGGGCCTAGCAAGACCTTACCAAAACTCACCTAAAACAACCTATACGTATGGTGAAAAATTCTGCTACATAGTGCCTAGTGTACCTCCTTCCACCTTAACTCCTATTTCAACACCAAAACTAACAATCAAGCCAACAAATCTAACCTAAATTGTACACAACCCTATTGAATATCATTTATGGAAAAATACGAGCATAAACCTAGACATATGAGTCATTTACCGAAGCAAAACAGAGAACATAGCAGAGCAGATTTTACTTATGAAGTTTTAAGCAAATTTTCGAACCAAAAATACATGGTATCAACTTAATGGCTACAAAATTTGATCATGAATTATAAAGACATATATCATAATAGCATTTTAGAGCATAAACCGTGGCATGCATTGCACAAAAACTCAAATTTAAGTCACATAGCACATTTATCTGAAATACTACTTATTCTACAACATGCAAGCATAAACTTCAACTTTTAACGTAAAAATCATGGCATGCAAGGATATAAACTTTGTAAAATACATCTTATAAGATCATAAGTTCTTTAAAAGTCACATGCAAAGTCTCTTTATTCTTGAAAACAAACAAAACTATCACACAAACAACAAAATCCATTCGGCTGCTTGGGAGTCATTGCCGAATGCTTGAGGCCAAGATCATGGCTTGAAAATAGAAGCAAAACACTTCATCAAGACCATCTCTTGCTCAAGTTTTATGTTCCATATTGAGTTCAACTCTAGATTCACAAGAATCAAAGTTAAACCCTTGGCTTTATCCACATGCAACTAAGAAACTCACCTCAAATGATGATATAGAACCAAATGTAGTTGACCCTTGGTTAGAGGAGTTGAAAGGTGTAAGAAAATGGAGAAACTGAGGAAGAAAAATGAGAGGGGTGGGGAGGTTTTGGTGCGGCCGAGAGGGGGTAGGGAGAGGAGAGAGTGGAATGATGTGTTGGTGAAGAAAATGAGGTGAAATGAGGGTTTAGTCTAGCTTTTGTCTCATTCAAATGGTAGTGGATTTTGCTTTTTACCATTTTATCCTTCACCCCCTAATAGCAAGATTTTGCATGCAAGGTTTTATAGGTCATTTAGTTGATCAAATGGAGTTAGTGGAGGGTGAAAGGTCGGTCTTACCCTTAATCTCTATTTGGGTGAAATTTGCATGCAAGGGCACACTTGTAATTCAATAACTATTAAAAGTATAATTAAAAAGAATGTGTTTTAGTAATTAAAATATAAATCCATAAATCACAAAATTAATACCATAAATACTATGATATTTTAGAAGTTTAATAAAATTGTTTTCAAAAATTTTGGACAAAAAGAATTTTTATTAAAAATAGTTTTTCTAATAATATCATACTAATAAATCATTAAAAATATAATTAACACATTAAAAATCACACAAGCAAATGCAAATAAATTGGTTTTATTTATTTAAAATTCCGAAAATCGATATTTTTAATTCTGAAAATTATTTTAATTCAAAAATAAATCTAAATTATTTAATTAGTTAATTTTAGTTAATAACTAATTATTTAATTGGTCATTTAATTTAAATATAAATTGATTAATTGATTTAATTAGTTATCAATTAATTTTAATTGATTATTTAATTATATTTAATTATTTCTTTTGATTTAAAAATTCCAAAAAATAGTTTCGAGCTTTAAATAACCTTTGGCAAAGCTTACAAAGGAAAGTGAGAAGTTCATTTGAAATTGGGAAGTGTGAAGAAAGTTTTTAGGAATTGAGGAAGAGATTGATCATGACACCTATTTTACCACTTCGAGATGATCAAGGAGAGTTGTAATCTAGTGATGCTTCTCATATGAGATTAGGTTTTATGTTTATGTAACACAATAAAGTTAATGCATATGCATCTAGACAACCGAAACCTCATGAACAAAAGTATCCTACTCATGACATGGAATTAGAAGCAATAGTATTCACCCTGAAGGTTTTGAAAAATTATCTATATGGAGAATGATATGAGATTTATACGGATCATAAGAGTTTGAAGTACATATTCACGCAAAAGGAACTTAATATGAGACAACGAAGATGGTTGGAATTGATCAAGGAATACGGTTGCACGATTAACTATCACTCAGGATAAGCGAATATAATGGAAAATGCATTAACTAGAAAGGAAAGACTGAATTTGTTAACAATACCAGGGGAGTTATATAAGGATTTTCAGATTCTGGAATTGGAGGTTAGAATTTGCAAGCCTAATGAAGCAATTATGTATAGTATGACTTTTCATCAAGAATTGATTGAGAAGATAAAGAAATGCCAAGAGGAAGTAATGAATCAAGATATTAATCGTTTGATATGAGAAGAGTTATGCACTCAAAAGGATGGTCAAGGTATTCTCAGAGTTTCTTCTAGAATTTGGATTCCACCAGTGATAGAGTTAAGGAATGAAATTCTACAGGAAGCTCACAACTCAAGGTATTCAATCTATCCAGGAAATACCAAAATGTACAGAGATTTAAAGAAGAAATATTGGCGGCCAGACATGTAAAGAGAAATTGAGGAATGGGTTAACAAATGTTATACGTGTCAAAGAGTTAAGGCGAAGCACCAGAGACCAAGTGGATTATTACAACCGTTTGATATTTTAGAGTGGAAGTGGGAGCATATTGCTCTGGATTTTATAGTCGGATTACCAAGGACGAAAATGAACCACGATGCCATTTGGGTTATAGTGGAAAGACTTATTAAGTCATCTCATCTTCTACCTATTAATGAATGAATTTTATTCGAAAAGTTGGTTCACATGTAATTGAAGGAGATAGTAGTTCGTCATGGAGTTCTCATATCTATTGTATTCGACCAAAATTTAAGATTTAATTCAAGGTTTTATAAAAGTTTTCAAGAATGTTTGAAGAGCTAAGTTGAATATAAGTAAAGCTTATCATCCACAGACTGACGACCAAAGTGAAAGAACGAACCAGACAGTTGAAGATATGTTACGTGTTTGTGCTAATGGTTTTAGAAGAAATTGAGATGAAGTTGGAAAACGTGAGATACTTGGACTAAAGTTGGTACAAAAAATGAAGGAAGTTACCGAGATTGTTTAGAAAAGGTTAAGTGCAACACAGGATCGTCAAAGAAAATATGCAGATCAATTCAGAAGGAATATGGAATTCAAATAAGGAGATCCAGTATTACTGAAACTGTCACCATGTAAAGGATTGTCGAGATTCGTAAAGAAAAGAAAGTTGAGTCCATGATACATTGGACCTTTTAAATTTTGAAACGTGTCGGCATGGTAGCATAAAAATTGGCGTTACCCCCGCATATGGAGCACATTCATAATGTATTTCACGTATCGATGCTTAAGAAGTACAATCCAGACTCTAGGCATGTAATCGAATATGAGTCAATAGAACTTCAAGCAGATTTATCATATGTAGAGAATCCAAAAGAGATTCTAGAAGAAAGAGACAAAGTGTTGAGAAATAAAGTTATAAATTTAGTAAGAATGTTGTGGAGAAACACAAAGGTTGAAGAGTCAACCTGGGAGCTAGAAAGTGATATGCAAGAAAAGAACCCTCAGTTATTTACTTAGGAGATTGTGAGGACAGAATCCTTTTAAGGGGGGAAGGATGTAATATCCGGGATATATTGTGTAATTATTTTTATCAATAAATAATTATTATATGATTGGTATTGGTATTTAGATATTTTATGTGATAATTTTGGTATTTTTCTGGTAATTTTTAGATTGTTAAATGATTTTAGAAAGGAGTTATAGATTTAATAATTATTTTCTGAGTAATTATAAACTATTTTATAAAACAGGGAATCATCCAACTTCAACCGTTTTTACGTTTTTACAACTCGAAACTCTTCGAAAAACTCCTTACCTAATCTGAGTATTCCAAACATTTGTCATGTTTTGACTTTTTCGATCCGGAGTACGATTTGACCCGTACGAGTCCGGATTCTCGAGAGATGGGATATTATTACATTATATTCTCGTAGAGTGTTTTATAAGAAGCCCGATTTTGATAATTATGCAAAACTGATATCAAATCAGATTATTTTTGAAGTTACTTAGCGGCTAAATAATCTATTTTCGGATCCAATACGATCTAACGGTTATTAATATTCCAAAAGTATAAATAGCCTTTTCCTTATTTTATTTTATTCGTATAATTATAAAAAATAGTTAAAACCAATAATTTACAGAAAAAACTCGAATACTCGTCGCGTTCTTGAAAATCAAACCTAAGAACGAAGGCGTTATTGAAATCAAAACTAGGTGTATAAATAGCTTAATTGAAACTCTTGAAAAGTACTTTCAGAATCCATCATCAATTTCAGTGCATGAATCAAGGTTTTTTTCCTATTTATTTAATTTAATTCGAATTAATTAATGATTAAATCATGACATTTTCATATTGATGTTTGTATGATTTGATGATTGTATCTTATAGATAATTTTGTCCCGATCATTTTGATATATTATATGTTGAATTTGGAGTTCAATAACATATAGAAAAGGGGTTTGATCTTCGAATTAATAAAATTAGGGTTTATGTGTTTGAATGTTCTGAATCAATTTTTGGGTATTTTTAAACCGTTGATTCTGGATTGAAATTGAGAATACTAGTTTGTAGATCGTCTCAAGATGATTCGATTCATGTAATTGGTTTTGATATTGGACTGTTAAATCAAGCTCGCCGGAAGAGAGAAGCTCACCGAAAATGTTAAGTTTCCAGCCGATTTTCCGGCCGATTGGCGAACTGTTTCCAAGATTTAAGGCCATGGTGAAGTTTTTGGCATCGAGGATTACTAATCTACAGTTTTGTGCTAAGTTCTGGGCAAGGACACGACGGCCGGCGAAGTCGCCGCCGGTGTAGTCGCCGAAGAAGACGATGGGGATGGCTAAATTGCCATTTAATCCCCGATGTTTGTCCTCATTTACAAAAATAATATTTATGTTTTAAAAATTCACAAAAATAATATTTATGTTTTATATATTTTCAAAAATATTATTCTCTTTTTATAATTATTATCAGAAATTATTTTTAATTATTTAAAATTCCGAAAATCAATATTTGTAATTCTGAAAATTATTTTCATTAAAAAATAAATCTAAGTTATTTAATTAATTAATTTTAATTAATAACTAATTATTTAATTGGTCAATTATTTTAAATATTAATTGATTAATTGATTTAATTAGTTATTAAATAATTATAATTTATTATTTAATTAGATTTAATTATTTCTTTTGAATTAAAAATTCTAAAAAATAGTTTCAAGCTTTATCATTTTAAATTATTTTCAAAACTCGATAATTATTATAAAATGATTCATTGACCCATTTTAATTCGGAAAAATATTCAAAAATTCTTATTGGATATCTGGAAAATTATTTTAACCCCGAATCTCCTTTGAAAAATTATTGATGTATAATATGCATTTATGTGTATGGTTTAACGGTTTTATCGTAACTCTCAATCCATAAGTCGGATTTGGGTGAAATGATGGGTAGATAGAAGCCTGTAACGAATATAATGAGATGAAAATAAGTATTGATAACTATATATGCTGTCTAATAGAGGAAGCGAGGCATAGAAAAGGAAACCAGGTGATCAATAAATAGAACCAAGGCATAGAAAAAGAATGCAAGTGATAAGTGAGAAAAAAAGAGGCATAGAAAAAGAAAAGAAATGGTTGTTGAGTAGAAATGTGAGACAAATGCAAGTGAAGTTGGAAATCATCTATGTTGAGGAAAGTACTTCTGAACCTTCCTCGAGATATATTGCAAATATATCTGAACTTTCTCATAACATGTTGCTAGTATTCAAAATAGACCTTTTTTATATTGTAAATGCTTAAATTATTTAAACTTGAACCCTGATCAAATCATTGAACTTCAGCTGAAAGCCTTATTCTTTGTAAACCACCGAATGTTGATTTTCCCGGATATTAAACAATACAAATACAATATTACATATACACCGTATACCAAATACTGAAACAAAATTACTTGAGCATAAAGAAACTTATATTCCCTAGAATACCCTATAAAATCAAAGATCTACACCTTGTATTATCATTGATCCATTGTTCATCAGTTACCTGATTCCTCATCAGGCTTGAAGTCGTTCTTCATATTTACACCTTGATATAGCCTGGTGATACCTGTGAAATATTTTATGCTCCGAGATAAATATTTTATCAATGTTAAATATGATTATGTTTTATTGAATTACAATGATTATCATATTGGATTGATTTCGAATTGGATGGTTTTATAAATATGGACTAGATTCAAGGTCGGATCAGATTTGTGGTCATATTAGGCCAATATGTGCATGGGATCTAGTATAGAGAGCAGAGCTGTATGCCTTGCTCGGGGTTAGTGCGTGACTGATCAGCAACCTAACCTTGGTTTTAAAAGTTTTAAAATGAATATCCAATTCCAATGATTACTTGACAAGAAACTTGATTCCTATGAATCATTTCAATTATGACTTGCTGTGCTAGTTAGCTCACCCTTGCATATCTATTTATGTTATTCTTCAGTTAAAAAGGAAATGGTTGGTAACGAGAATTCCCAATCCAGTGTGCGAGTTAGGATTCCAGGCTAAACGGGATCAAGATAGCAAGAGCTTTATGTTTAGTTTTGAGTTATGTAAGCTCGTAATAATGCTTTCATTATTAGTTGTACGTTGAACTGGTTTGGATTTGTTACGATGTAATAAATGATAAGGTTGTGGCTTGTTTCATACTTTAACCTATTGTGATCCATGGTTATGGTATGTAAGGGTCATTTCATATATTACTTTCATAAAGAGGTTTGTATATGGTGTGAGTGTGTGTGTTGTGAACCCCAAACTTCTGACACGGGTTTGGAGGGTGTCACATATATCATCTTGATGCTTGGATTCACGCGCCAATGCTAATACGGATGGGCAGATGAATGCAAATGAATTATCTTCTAAATCCATGCACAACTTGTGAGTGTACCATGGATGAAATAAGGCGTTGCATAATTAGTTTTTATGCAAAATAAATATATATAATTTGATATTATTAAATAAATAAACAAGAAATTAAAGACTTATATCATAAAAATTTGCAGAATGGGTATATTAAGCCAACTCAACTTCAAAAACTCGTAGACATTTTCGTTGGTGACATACATGGGAACTTTAACACTTTTATGAAATTTAAACACCTCCTCATTTTAATCAGTAACGTTAGTAGTAGATTCTCGAGGCATATTTTCAACCAAAAGTTTGACATTTTTCACTCAATTTGCCACCCCTTGGAAAATCTTGATTCTTGATAATAGGCGTCGTTGACTCTTCACTAACAATCTTTTTTTTAGTTTCTGAGAAGCTACCTTATAACATTTTTTCTTCGCAGGTTCCTACTTAAAAATAAATAAAGTCAAAACTGCATTTTTTTTATTTTCCTCTGTAGTTCTATGAAGTGGAACAAAATGAATAGCCTTAATTTTTTTATTGAAAGATCTTACCTGACTCAAGATCACAAGATCTTTTGGCCATTGAACAAAAGCTACCAGTTGCGTCGCATACATTTTTGAGGCAGCAACAACCTTGTCTAACAAGCAATAAAATATATATTACTAATCTAAAAAAGTACGAAATTAAAACTAGTTAACACACAATTACCAATTAGACATTCTAGTATAAGAAAATTATAAAGAAGCTAAGATAAAAATGTTTAGAGGACATAAGTTACCAAAAAAATTAAAAGGCAGTTTGTTGAGGTTAAAACTGCTTACAATTTTGTTAAACACTTCTCTAGTGTGCTCTTACCCATTCATAACTATGCACAGTCGAGAAAATGGATGGATCAATGAATGATTCCGACGTGTCTAAAGAAGCAATGTGATCATTTTGGTGCCACTTGCCCCTGTTTCCTATATATCCACCTTTTCTAACAAAATGTGGATCTTTGTCATCTTTCTTACTTTCCTCCGCTTTTTCACTAATTTCCTACACATTAACATATGTAAAACAAAATGAGGTTTGGATTAAAATGTTATGGTGAATAATATCCAACTCAAGAAACTATCAATATTCTTGAAAAAAAAACTACTAATGTTTACCTTAAACTCAGGAGATTCGTGTATCTTTTTATAGGTTTCCCAGTCATCTCCATTAATATAAGGATATGTTTCACACGCGTTCTTGGGTATGCAAAAAATATCGAACCAGATTTGCCTTGAAATCCTTTTAACTTTTTCCTATAGCTTCCAACACTTATTTTTTTAACCGGTCATCCTTCAATTTCCAGTGCATCAATTATAACCGATTTTAATTTGCAAAGAAAGACAGTGAAGAATAAATATCTAATCTAATAGATTTTTATAAATATATTTGCATACCTTAATATCTTCCCAAATCACATTCTTTAATCCCTGGCTAAGTATATCCAAACTCTTGATATTTATATTAACATGTAATCTACCAGCTGTTCCAACATATGACGCAAACCGGGGTGCCATCTCCCCTATAGGGTTACCATATTCATCAAACTCAAGGTTGGACTCGATTTTTTTATTTTTAACTTTTTCTTTTAACTTCAAGCACAAGGTTGGACATCTAATTTTTCTCTTATTGCCTCGACTTGAACTTGACTTATTATTATCTGCATTCATTGCAAATACTTGGATCATGATAGCAAATATGGTATGAGGTAATATGGAAAGTAAAAAGTGATGAACTATAAAAAATATAGTAAGTTAACATGGGATCCTTACAACAACTTTCACAGTATTGTATAATGTACATATAGAATTCTCCATATTCCAGATATAATAAGCTATAAAACTATTCTTCTCGCTCACCCTATTTCATATTTAAATTTTTAACAGAAATTATATTTAAGTAAACTCGGAATTAAAGGTACAATGGGAACATGTAGCAAAGAGTTAGAAAATTAGAATGTACACTACATGTCTTTTAAGATGAATCTTTTTTCTATGGATAAATGGAGGTTTACTATAGTATTCACTTGAAATTTACCAAAATTGGAAGTGGTGAAAAAACTAAAAATCATATTATAAAGTCTAAAAATTTAAGTTTAAATGCGTTAATTACTTGATAAAAAGTTGTATAACAATATAAAAACATGATAATAATAAGTAATAATGTGAGGAATTGGTTTATTATTGATATCACTGGTAGTATCATTATTATTAGAATTGTAGTTATTAGAATTGTAGTTGTTGGATTTAATCTAAGTGGTATTTATTTATTTATGTTTATTTGGTCTATCTCTTTACTGTTGGTGGTTGTGGGAATTAGTCTGCAACGTGCGGGAGAGTTTTTAGGAGTTCAGTAGTTGAGTCTGTAGTTGAGGAGTTGTTTTAGGATGTTTAGTTATTTGTTTCCTTCTTTGTAGTCTGTAGTTCTCTTCTATATATGTATCGCAAGAACCTGAATAAAAATAACTTTCCCAGAAAACTTATCTTTCTTGTTTCACATACATACAAACACCTATATTTATATTGTGTAAACAGGCATTTGCAGGAGGAGGAATTCTTTAATTATTATTAGAATTTTAGTTGCAATATATTCTTGTAACTACTGGATACACAAACTCGAGTATTAGACTAGCCTTTGGTTTTGATAATGTCTCCAATGACTACAGGGTTGTTAGGTTTGTATTTCCAGTCCCTGGTACTAATATCGTTCCAGTTGTACAGATATATTCTGCAAATTTCAATTTACACCATGAAGCTACAAATATGTCAATAAGTGAGCTCATTTTAACATATAGATCTACAGTCAAGTTTCACTTTCAAGTAGTCTGCTGGAGGTCTAGTTTGGGTATTTGGTACCTACATTTTAAACACTTCAACAAAAACAATATCGTGTTTATCATGGGGTATCACACAAAGTCTTGCAGTCAATGTGAAAGCTGTTATAGCAGCATTTTTCGAACTCCCCGTGGTAGAAAAGACTGTGTATGCCATGGATTCTAATGATTTTCAAGGATATGGTCAAGGTTATGTTGTCCCAGATGAGCAAAACATGATTGGAATGACCTAATGTTCTTGACCACAGCACCTCCTAAATACAAGAATATGAAGTAGTGGCCGACCACTCTAACAGGCTTCAGGTATGCAGATCAAGACATCAAACAGTAACATCTGTAAGATTTAAAATTCTACAAAATGATCAGACCTTCTTTTGTTTTTTGATAGGGAAGCAGTTGAATTTGTACTAATATTGCCAAGGTCTAGTTTGCATATTTGGTACCTACATTTTCATAAATTTATCTATACATTTATATTCTCATCGAGAACTATCTAAGGTTGGCTGTGCACTCATCAATATAATTGAAGATATATATGATATGTTATCACTTTCATGCAATAACACACAAGTTCATCCTAGTCTGTTAAGGTATGTAATATGTTAAGAAATTTAAAAATTCAAATAATGTCTGCATACAACTTAAATGTTAGCCTTAGTATTGACTATCAGGGAAACCTAAGAAAAGCCATGCAAATGTACCCTATAAATGAATTCACCGTTGTTTAACTATACTGCCTTTTCAGGACTATATTATGTAAAAGAATTGCAAAATAAAAGTAGATTTATATATAAAGAGCTTAACAAATCTCATAAACTAACCTTTGTGAAATGTTTTGATTTTGACTTATATAAAACTATTCCAAATTAATATTCCAATATGGATAGAATTTCTAAGTGCCCTGCAAGTTCAAATAAAAATACCAATTAATAACAAAGATTTGTAGAAAGCTGAATTAAATTTTTCTTATTAAATTCATAAAAATTATTTTTATAAATTTGATATTTTCAGGGACCTATAAAATTTAATTTTAGAAATTAATATTTTTATAATTATCAATTTCTAAAAGTAATGTTTCTATCTCTCACTTGACTTATAGAAATTACAGTGTTTGAACAACAAAATTAGGAGTACTGATTAGTAGTGTAGGATCAACTCAGTAGCTTCCTGTCTTTCTAAAAGACATGAACCTGCCTATAATGTTCTCTTAAATTTAGGTTGATACTGTAATCCCACACTGTCATTCCATGCAATAAACACGCAACATCCTAATTTTTATTTCAAGTGAAACATGACAATATAAGCTTAACTTCATATAAGATCCTGCCAACTTGAAGAGCAAAGTGCGATGATTAAGTACAATTAATTCACATACTGCATATGTAAAAGGAAAGATTTTCTTCCTCCTGTTTTGGTTTATACTGCATATAAACCCTAGTTAGCGTTCCTCAGAGACATTTTTTCTAAACAGGACCCAGTCATTCCAAAATATCCATATGCTTTAGTAAACTGATATGCAATTAGGTGTATGTATATAGGTAGAAGTGGACCTTCTAGAGATGGCTGGTTTGACACCTTATTCGAGACCAGGAGGCCAACTATATATATCCGTCATCGGGTTAGACCATCACACGCGAGGCTGGCCTAGAATATTGACGACACAAAAGATTTTAAATATAGTAATCTGATTTATATTACCAGTGTTAAGACTCAATTGTTTTCATCTATTTGCAAGTTTCAGACAATTAATTAATTGCAATGCATACTTATAAAGGCATTCCACAACTCCATGTAGTTTTGTAGTGGTGTTGGTTTGTATGCTTAGTGGCCCCATTTTCTTGTGCAGGAGTTTCAAATAGGTGGAATTTATTCTTAATTTATCATTTAAGTATTTATTTTATGTGTATTTGTTTTTAAATAAATATATAGTTGGTTGCATTAGGTGATCACGTCATGCACATATGGAGTGTTATTAGGAGTTTAGTACATTATTTGTAAATAATCAACATCCACATCCTCGTTTCCCTTTAAATTTAGAAAACCCATTGAGAAAGGAGAATTTTCATCAAATTGGTCATACTCATCCTCGTCTTCAAACCATCGAATAAAAGAACGATTGTGTTCATTTGTAAGCCACTTTCCACTCTTTAAAGGATGCATCTGCTAAATCAAGGCAATGTATTTCTTTAGTCATGTGTTGTAGGACAAATAGATGTGCCTTATCGCACAATTCAGCACTAGGAGTGATCATTTTATTTCCCAACGTACCTTGACCTTCGAGTCTTCCCTCATGACAAGATTTAAGAATTTCGACTGGATCAACAGAAGCTAAGTACTCAGTGCAAAATTCAACAGTCTCTTCAAACGAATATTATTTAATAATGATACCGATTCCTAACTGTTGGATTTTAAACGCAGCGCGGGCATGACAAAATACTTTTACACATATAAAATCCAAATAAAAGCATACAGATCATGAATAAAAATTCGAGGGATCGAATCTTACCTTTAAAAATAATTCGGAGACAACGATCAGAGATCCTTAGCAGTTGCTCCTCAAGTGTGAAGCACTCCACCAGTATCCACCAAGAAAACGATGTTAAGGAGGAGGAAGGAGGAGGAGAGAATTGGGTTTTCCAAACTTTTTGGGTTTTGTGTGGGTTCGAATAAAATTAGGGTCTATAATAGTGTATTTATAGGCAAAATTTTCAGCTGAAATTTTCCATAAATATTATTATTATTATCCCATTTATTATTCTCATTAATAATTAAAACACCTTTTAATCATTAATCCTTTTTCTAAACACTTTAGAAATAATTCTCTCTCTTGATTTAATTTCCAAAAATTAAATCCTTTAATTAATAATATTAAGAACTTTTCTTAATTAATTTATAATCAATTAAATCTCATTTAATCAATTATTAAATTTACCAATTAATTATTTATTTCATAAATAAATAATTATTAGCCATTATTAATTAATTCCTCCACCATTAAATCATTCTCTTTTTATGGTGTGACCCTGTAGGTTCAATATTAAGCCGGTCGTAGAAATAAATAATAATAAAACTATTTTATCATTATTTATATAAATTCTCTAATTTATTAAATATGATTAATTAATTAATCACATTTATTCTACATCGTGAGGGATACTTCTCAGCATATCACGACTATCCGGATAATATGAATTCACTGCTTAGAATACCAAGAATCTATTCAGTGAATAGTTACTGTACAATAAACTCCTTCTACCCTACAATGTCCCGATTAAATACAAGGCATGGATCTCGTGTCAAGCCTATCTAATTCAATCACTTGCTTACCATTTACTATGCGTAGTTCTATGCAAATTAGAAACTCCTTTCTAATTTCATTCACTCTGGCCAGAGATTCCTGAACTAGCTTAAGTGGATCAGCCTTGAACATTCGCTTCCTTCACTGGAAGGAGTAGATCCTTTATTGATCATACACTATCTTCGTGTACAAATTCCTATACCCAGAAGAGCCCTAATAATTGTCCCTGGAGACTAAGAACTAAACCAAAGCATAGTTCAGTGTACACAAGATGGCTATGATGACTTCAAGTCTAAGGATACTTGTACAATTATCACTATGTGAACAACTGCTGACACGTGAGTGAACTCCATCAGTTGTTCAGCTGTGCGAGTCATGTTCAGTGAACTTATTCTATAATAAGCACCTACATACTAGCTATAGTGTCACCATACAAATGTCTATCAGAACAGACATCCTTCATAATGAAGCAAGCATAGTATGTACCGATCTTTGCGGATTATTAATTACCAGTTAGTAATCCTATGACCAGGAACTATTTAAGTTTAGAGTTATCATCTTTTTAGGTCTAACTATTATGATCTCATTATAATCCATAAAAAGCTTTACTCTAAACTATGGTATATCTTATTTAAACACTTAAATAGATAAAGCCCGTAATAAAACAAAATAACTCTTTATTAATATCAATGAAATCAAAACAGATTACATAAAAGTCATTCCTAAATCCTAATACATGATTGGACTTAGGACATATTCCTTTCAATCTCCCACTTGTACTAAAGCCAATCACTCTGGTATCTAATACCCATCTTGTCTTTATGATGATCAAAGTGACTTTCATAAAGTAGCTTTGTGAGTGGGTCTGCTATGTTGTTATCCGTGTCAACTCTAATTCAATACAATACAAGAAATGTTACCGCGCTCCCACTAACCCTTTTGTAGACCCATGGTTCATCTTCGTTTTTGATAAAATCAAACTCTTTGATTGTCTCATCAAAATGAATGTTCCATCTTTCGAGAAGCCTGCTTTACACCACATATGGTTCGCAGTAGCTTACACACTAGGTTTTCATTTCTCTTGGAAAGAAAACCATCTGGCTAATTGCCAGATCTCATAGTCGTAGTAAGCAGCAATCGCAAGCAAAATCTGAACTGATTTTAACAGGGCTACAGGTAAAAGGTTTCATCAAAGTCAATCCATTGCCTTTGTTTGAATCCTTTTGCCACAAGCCTGGCCTTATAGGCCTCCACCTGGCCATCTGCTATAATCTATCTTTTGTATACCGTATACATAGATTCTATTCTGGATTTCATGGCACTATGCCATTTCTCTGAGTCAACACTACTCATAGCCTCATTATAGGTCACAGGGTCGTCATCATCAATGATCGACAACTCATTGTCATTCTCAATGACAAGGCCATATTACCTCTCAGGTTGGCGAGACACTCTCCCTGATCTATGAATGGGCTATTCCACAAAAGGTTGTTCAGTCAGAACAGGTGTTTCCACTTGATCCGTAGTAGTTTGTGCTTCTTGAACTTCATCAAGTTCAATTTTGCTCCCACTGTTTCCTTCAAGGATAAACTCCTTTTCCAAGAAGGTAGCATGTCTGGAGACAAACACCCGATGATCGGTGCAAAAGTAATACCCTAAAGTCTCTTTAGGATATCCCACAAAACTACATTTTACGGATCGATATTCCAGCTTATCTGGGTCAACTTTCTTGACATAAGCTGGACATCCCCAAATCTTAACGTGTTTAAGACTCGGTTTCCTTTCTTTCCATATCTCATACGAAGTTTGAGGAACAGATTTTGGAAGGCACCTTATTCAGTAAATATGCTGAGGTTTCCAATGCATAACCCCATAGGAATACTGGAAGATTTGCATAGCTCATCATGGACCGAACTATGTCTAACAAAGTTCGATTTCTCCTTTCAGATACTAATCTGGAGGAGTCCACTGGGAGACTATACCATTTACTTTGAGATAATCCAGAAACTCTCCGTTCAAGTATTCACCACCTCGATCTAATCAAAGAGTTATAATACTATGTTTGGTTTGTTTCTCCACTTCATACTTATACTCTTTGAACTTTTCAAAGGCCTCAGACTTGTGTTTCATCAAACACATATCCGAATCTAGATCTATCATCTATGAAAGTAATGAAGTATAAAAATTCACCCATGGCTTGCGTAGACATTGGTCCACATACATCTGTGTGTACCATGCCTAGCAAATTTGCAGCCCTCTCCACATGTCTACTAAATGGAGACTGCAATGCCACTATAAAGTGAGATTTTCATCATCCCTTTTCTTTTATTAGTTTGTTCAATCTGAAATAAATTATGTCACATACATACAGACCATTATTTAAAGCACCACGTCCATAAAGAATATTATCTCTAAGAATAGAACATTCATTATTCTCAATAATAAATGAAAATCCAGCCAAGTCTAACATGGGAATAATATTCCCACAATCGAGGGAACAAAATAACAATTATTTTAAACAATAGTCTTGCCCGTAGGCCTATGTAAATGAAATGATTCTACATCTTCAGCAGCAACTCTTGCTCCATTTCCATCAGTAGAATCACCTCCTCTTCCTCAAGCTACTTCTCCTTGGTCCCTGCAACAAATTACAGATTTGAGAACCACAGGCGGTATCTAATACCCAAGTAGAAATTTGATTTAATGACATATTCATTTCTATCATGAACATACCTGAATCAGAAGCGGTAGTCTCACTACCCTTCTTCTTCTTCTTCAATTCTGCAAGGTAAACCTTGCAGTTCCTCTTCCAGTGCCCCACCTTGTTATAGTGAAAGCAAACAACTTTGCTCTTGGGGTCTTCAGCTTTTGGTGGAACCGGCATTTTCTCACCTACTTTCTTCTTCTTGGAAGGGTTCCTCTTCCTTTTCTTAGGATTGGAACCTTCACCAATTAGGAGAACAGAACTCTTCTTAGGGGGAAAATTCGATTCCGCAGTCTTCAACATGTTGTGGAGTTCAGGCAGGCTGACATCCAACTTATTCATGTGAAAGTTCACAACAAACTGCGAGAACAAACTCGGAAGCGATTGCAAGATCAGGTCTTGGCTCAGCTCCCCATCCATGACAAAACCATGTTGTCCAAGACGTTCAATCAAATTGATCATCTTAAGTACATGGTCATTTACAGATGATCCCTCAAACATCCTACAACCGAACAGCTCCTTCGATATCTCATATCGAGCTGTCCTCCCTGCCACATCATACAACTCTTGTAGATGCATGAGGATAGTGTGAACATTCATATGCTCATGTTGCTTCTGTAGCTCAATGTTCATGGAAGCTAGCATGATGCATTGAGCAACATTTGCATCATCTATCCACTTACGATACACAACATGTTCATCATTATGTGCATCTCTAGCAGGTTCAGTAGACTTAGGTGAGTCAATCACGTATTCCAGCTTCTCAATCCTGAGAACAATTCTCAAGTTTCGAAGCTAGTCAGCATAACTAGGACCAGTCAATTTATGAGCATCTAGTATGCTCCTGAGTGATAGTGCAGAAGACATAATGTACAAAGTAAATCTGTAAATGATAAATACATAACAACACTTAGCAAATATTCGATTTCATTTCAAAAACACTATATGAATCGGGTCTTTATTCATAAGTGGCTCCCACTAGTTTATCTAATTTATTCAACCCCCTACGTGAAAAATTAAGCATTCATAATGCTAGTGGGAATAGGGATCCTACATTCCATTACACAACCCCGGCTGTGGCACGAAATGCCATGTAATGTTCAATAGGCAGACAACTCTTATCAATTACATCTAATGTTATTCCCTAATCAAACTTTAGCCTCTTGAATAATTGAGTCACGGCTGTGGCACGACAAACTCAATATTCTAAGTCAAGTCTAACCCAACATTCCGTACAATTGAATCAGTCCCCAAAGGCCCACGGCTGTGGCACGTAACGACCTTTAGATTCTTATTCAATGTACACATCTCTATGTAATAGACAAGTATTTCTTATTTCGAAATCAAAGCCCTCGGCTGTGGCATGAAACGACAATGATTCAAAAATAAGAACTACTTTCTCCCATGTTGGAAGGCTATGACCGACACAAGCCCGTTGTGTCATTGGCCAATTACTACTTGATATTATTTAATTTTAGAGGGATTATATTACGTTACAATCATAATCATATTATAAAGAGATTCTTCCTTTTAAATTAAATATTTCAAATCAATAATCAATAATCAGATGATTCCCAGATCGGGTGGAGCATTGTCAAGAGGCGTCACTTAATAACCCTTTCTTACAGATAGAAATCTGTTGTTGACAGAATCGTCCTTTCTCTCATATCGAAAATTCATATTCAATTACGTGTTTCATAAATACAAGAATCTCATGATTGTATTCATAATATTATTATTAAGGTTATGAAACAATTTCACTATACTAGGTTGTCTAACAAACGCCTTATGTTCATTTAAGTTCACCTAAATCTATCATCGCATGATAAAACTAAGCATATATCACATATATAAACATGAATAAACATCAAGGTAGGCATGTTATATCATCTAGCACATTAGTCTAAGCATTATACATCTCTATGTATCACATGAAGCATTTAAAAGCAGTTAAAACAGTTAAAAACAACTTTAAAACACTTCATGGAAATATAAACAGTTCAAAACTTTTATACAAACTAAAATTGATCACTCCATTAGATCCGTCTCGAAAAAACGAATCCAACGGTATATTGCACGCCCAAAATGGAGTTACGAAACTCCCAGAAAATCAATTTTAAAATCAACAGACGGGCTGTAACGCATTACAGGAACGCGTTACAAGCCCTGTAACGCATTCCGGTGATGCGTTACACCCCTTTTAAGCCATTAAAGGGTGTAACGCATTTCGTGAATGCGCCACAGGTGTGTAACGCATTCCCGGAATGCGTTACACCCTTATTTTTTTTATTTTGTCTTTCAGCAGCCGCCGCCGCCTTTTCTCGGTTTGCGCGCCTGACATCACCTGTCTCTTTCTCCCGTGCAAACAACAGAGCAGACAGTACAAGTAACATATGATACAGATATATACATACATACAATTCATATATATATATAAGATTTATTTAATTACGAATTTTAATTACAAGAACTTCAAAAATTCATAATAAAAAATCTATACATCCTAAAATTATGAAAAAAATACCCAGACGATCTACAACACTTGTAGAAACCAGATCAACAATCAAAATTATTCTGAGAAACGATTTCTCATCAGAAAAAATTAAACTATGATATAACTTGTAAAGATCATAATTAATTCATACAAGCACATAAAATTCTGAAATTTTTACCACAGAACTATATGCATACAACCTGGCTCTGATACCATTGTTGGATTTTAAACGCAGCGGGGGCATGGCAAAACACTTTTACACATATAAAATTCAAATAAAAGCATACAGATCATGAATAAAAATTCGAGGGATCGAATCTAACCTTTAAAAATAATTCGGAGACAACGATCAGAGATCCTTAGCAGCTGCTCCTCAAGTGTGAAGCACTCCACCGGTATCCACCAAGAAAACGATGTTAAGGAGGAGGAAGGAGGTGGAGAGAATTGGGTTTTCCAAACTTTTTGGGTTTTGTGTGGGTTAGAATAAAATTAGGGTCTATAATAGTGTATTTATAGGCAAAATTTTCAGCTGAATTTTTCTATAAATATTATTATTATTATTATCCCATTTATTATTCTCATTAATAATTAAAACACCTTTTAATCATTAATCCTTTTTCTAAACACTCTAAAAATAATTCTCTCTCTTGATTTAATTTCCAAAAATTAAATCCTTTAATTAATAATATTAAGAACTTTTCTTAATTAATTTATAATCAATTAAATCTCATTTAATCAATTATTAAATTTGCCAATTAATTATTTATTTCATAAATAAATAATTATTAGCCATTATTAATTAATTCCTCCACCATTAAATCATTCTCTTTTTATGGTGTGACCCTGTAGGTTCAATATTAAGCCGGTAGTAGAAATAAATAATAATAAAACTATTTTATCATTATTTATATAAATTCTCTAATTTATTAAATATGATTAATTAATTAATCACATTTATTCTACATCGTGAGGGATACTTCTCAGTATATCGCGACTATCCGGATAATATGAATTCACTGCTTAGAATACCAAGAACCTATTCAGTGAATAGTTACCGTACAATAAACTCCTTCTACCCTACAATGTCCCGATTAAATACAAGGCATGGATCTCGTGTCAAGCCTATCTAATTCAATCACTTGCTTACCATTTACTATGCGTAGTTCTATGCAAATTAGAAACTCCTTTCTAATTTCATTCACTCTGGCCAGAGATTCCTGAACTAGCTTAAGTGGATCAGCCTTGAACATTCGCTTCCTTCACTGGAAGGAGTAGATCCTTTATTGATCATACACTATCTTCGTGTACAAATTCCTATACCCAGAAGAGCCCTAATAATTGTCCCTGGAGACTAAGAACTAAACCAAAGCATAGTTCAGTGTACACAAGATGACTATGATGACCTCAAGTCTAAGGATAGTTGTACAACTATCACTATGTGAACAACTGCTGACACGTGAGTGAACTCCATCAGTTGCTCAGCTGTGCGAGTCATGTTCAAAGAACTTATTCTATAATAAGCACCTACATACTAGCTATAGTGTCACCACACAAATGTCTATCAGAACAGACATCCTTCATAATGAAGCAAGCATAGTATGTACCGATCTTTGTGGATTATTAATTACCAGTTAGTAATCCTATGACCATGAACTATTTAAGTTTAGAGTTATCATCTTTTTAGGTCTCACTATTATGATCTCATCATAATCCATAAAAAGCTTTACTCTAAACTATGGTATATCTTATTTAAACCCTTAAATAGATAAAGCCCGTAATAAAAACAAAACAAGTCTTTATTAATATCAATGAAATCAAAACAGATTACATAAAAGTTATTCCTAAATCCTAATACATGATTGGACTTAGGACATATTCCATTCACTAACGTATGCTTTCAGGATATACAAGAATCTCTCAAATGGATACATTCACCGCAAATATAACGGACCACATCATTTAATTTCTCTCACCAGATGAATAACTAAATGTGCCATATTATCAAGGAACGTAGGAAAATTCACAAAGTGTAAATATAATATTGGCTTGCAAAGTATCCAACATCATGGGATCAATCACCTTACTGCATATAGCATTAAAAAAGAAACACAATTTTGTTATGACCAATCTCACATGCTTCGACAATATTCCTCGAATGGCAATCGGTAATAAATGTTGCATTCATAAATGAAAATAATTGATTTTAGCCCCACCAATTTCAAATCTTTCATCGATACAAGTCTTTAAATGATTGAAGAATACCCTGGTGGAATCTTAATACCTGATAAACACTCACAAAAACTAATTTTCTCCTTTCTAGACAAAGTATAACATGTCGGTGGCAAATATGAACATTTTCTCGATATTTGTGGTGCTAGTTCTTTTCGTATTCCCATATTTTCCATGTCTAATCTTGCTTTGATTCCATCCTTTATCTTTTCAGGTATATTCAACAATGTCCCAATAATACTTTCACAAATGTTTTTCTCAATATGCATAAAATTAAAACTGCGTCTAACCTATAAGTGTTCCCAATATGGAAGATTCCAAAAAATAGATCTCATCTTCCATAATTCGCTTTGGTTGGGCTTTTTATAAAGTTTTCCTAGTACAACTTCAATATCTTTGACCCGATCAAGAACTTGTTTTCCACATAAAGGAAAAGGAGCAACTCGACACTCGATATTTTCATCGAAAGACTTTTTATTTTTCTGATAAGGGTAATTACTATGAAATGTTTACCGTGTACTTTGAAAGGTTTCCATATGCAGGAAAATTATTTATGGTGCAAAATATCATGGCACGCAAAGTGGAATCAGATTGACTATAAGCATCATAAATTGTTACACCTTCGTCCCATAAGAGTTTTAAGTCTTCAATAAGCGGTTAAAGATAAACATCTATGTTATTCCCCACTTCCTTGGGACCCGAGATTAGTAATGTCAACAATATGTACTTACGCTTCATGCATAACCACAGAGGAAAATTCTAAACAGTCAAAAGAACTGGCCATGTGCTATGATTAGAGTTTATAGTGCGATATGGATTAATGCCATCTGCACAAAGTCCAAGCCGCAGATTTCTAGGTTCCTCGCTAAATACAGGAAACTTTCTATCAATGATTCTCTATTGTGGAGAGTTAACAGGGTGTCTAAGCTTCCCATCAGATTTTCTCCCTTTTATATGCCACCTAAATAGCTTTGCATCTTTTTCATTCGTAAACAGGAGTCTGAATCGCAGCACTATAGGTAAATACCACATTACTTTAGCAGGAGGCCTTTTCTTATCCTCTTTACAAGAATTACTATCCTGGCGCTTGTATCGATATGCACCACACTTGGGGCATGTGTCTAAATGTTTATGCTCATTTCGGAATAGCACACCGTCATTTGGACAATCATGTATCCTTTTTACATTCATGCCCATTGGACACAATACCTTCTCTTTCTCGAAGGTAGAAGTAGGGAATGCGTTACTCGTAGGAAGTATTTCTCCTAAAAGTTAAAGCATCGATGTAAAACTCTTATCACTCCAATTATGCTTAACTTTTAGCTTACACAACTTCAAGGTTGTTAAAAACCTAGTAAATTGATCCTTACACCCATGATACAGAAGTTTCTTGGAATTGTCAATCAAATTATTAAGGATGTCTTGTTGGTGAATGAAATGATCTTCCATATCTTGTATCATCTCATGTATCCTATCATTATCCTCATCTTCTTCGACCCGAGGTCCTAGTAGAGTGTACTTCTTCACCATGCGAAATCCACTTCACATAACCCTCTTTCAACCCACGACGAAAAAGATGAATCCGGACTGTATCAACATTACTGTACTTTTTAAAATTATTACAATCACGGAAGGGATATAAGATCATTTATTATTTTCTCTCTTCGTTCTTTTTTTTTTTCAAATATAAAATCGCGCACTCGATAAAGTCATTAACACCATTAATATAGTCAGCGGTTGCACGCGAAATTTTGTACATCCATGTTTGGTCCATGATGATTTACTACAACAACGAAACAAAGGCCAAAATTAAATTATATGATCATTAATATTTAGTAATATTTACCAAATTATTTGCATTATTATGTTCTAAATTCTAGAATTTAAATGTAAGATTGATGACTAAGTTAAATCTAAAGTCATAAACATGTATTCTAAAATTATAGATTCTTTCAGTCTAAAATATAAGCTCACTATTACTAGGATTTAGGTAGGATTATTTCTTTATAGTGTGTTACTAATTTTAGATACAATTTTTTAAAAGCCACAACAACATATTTTAATAACATATTAGTTAAAGTCAAACTAGCTATTTTTAAAACTTAATTCAAATTACCTTAATGACATCATCATCCTAATCACCATTAAAGCACAACCAAAAAATAATAACTATTTATCACACTAAAAAAATCAACAAATAAAAGAACCAAGATTAATTAAAAACCAACAAAAATTGAACATAATATTTTTTAATAAACCAACAAATTTATATATGCAATTAATATCCCTTTCAAACAAAGATTAGCAACCATATTAAATCTAATCTATAATGTTATACAAATAACAACAAAATTATTGGAAAATTACCAGAACCATAATATAAAAAATTCAAAAGCATTTTAACTGTAATATTTTTAGAAACCTAAAATAGTCTAGATATCTCATTCATACTAAGATATGAAACATGATTTTAACCGTTGGAAATACAAATATGACAACAAATAAGAATCTTATCAAAAACCTAAACATAGACTATTGATGTCAAGAATCAAACACCAAAGATACATGAAGCCCAAAGACAAAAATTATCATAGCAGGAATAGGTACACATACAAACCACTCACATGGATAGAAGAGAGAAGAGGGAAGGAGAGAGAGGGAGAGAGAGATAAAGATACATGAAACCCACACACACAAATTAGCATTGAGAGAATGTGTATACATACAAACCTGGCTGAAAAATAAAAATATGATATTAATATATTAGCGTGTATACATGTATATATATAATCCTATCAAAACTCAAAAGGTAAACAATCAATTACAAGATGAATTAATTGTTAAGAAATCTAGCACCTGTATAATTTCCCCTAGTGTTTGAATATGAAATTGAATAAAAACACAAGATGTACGTACTGGTCTATCTTTCAATATAACCAGAATTACAAAACAAGTAGCCAAAACCAAAAACAGACGTGGCTAGAAAATAGGAAACTACAACTATATCTCCTAACTTGACTCTAACACTAACGTTTATTCTTAAAACTCCTAAAAACTCTCTGCACCTCTGAAGACCACGTCCACCAACCAAAAAATTCTAACATTGCAGATTATTAAATATGACAGAAATAAAACATTAAAATAAAACAAGTTTAGAATAAAACCAACAATCTTTCCCTTAGTCTAAACTTGTTTAACTACATCTCTGACTCCCTAACGCATCTTCTCGAACTTAAAGGTCGTGAGAGCCTTAGTAAGTGCATCAGCTCGCTGCTTGTCTGAACTCACATGCTTTACTATGATCTCACCCTTCTCAACACATTCCTGAATGAAATGATATCGAATGTCTATATGCTTGCTTCTGCCGTAAAAAACAGGGTTTTTGTCCAGGTCTATAGTAGACTTGTTGTCAATGTATAAAATCACTGGACCTGTTTGCTCACCTATAACCTGCACTAAGGGCTTTCGCAACCATATTGCTTGACATGCAGCCACGGTTGTTGCCATAAATTCGGCTTCATAAGAAGAAAGAGCAACTCATCTCTGTTTCTGAGAGACCCAAGTTATTAAGCTTTCGTTTAAGTAAAACGCCATACCTCCTGTGCTTTTCCTATCTTCGATATGACCGGCCAAATCACTATTTGATTACCCAGTTAACATATTGTTCCTGCTATCCTTTGTGTATACTAACCCAAACTCCAGTGTGCCTTTTACATACCTTAACACCCGTTTTTCCGCATTCTGGTGCATCACAGTAGGTCTCTCCATGAACCTACTTATTATCCCAACCGAATAAACAATGTCCGGTCTTGTGTGGACTAAGTACCGAAGCCCTCCTATCATGCTCTTCAATTGTGTGGTGTCAACTGTTATGCCTTCTTCATCTCTGTTAATACACTCTTTAGGATCCATCGGGTACTTGGTCGGGTTACAATCTGCCATACCTGCTTTCTCGAGGATTTTCTTGGCGTATCCGGTCTGTTTTAACTCTATACATCCAGCTCTCTGTTTAACCTCAATACCCAAATAATAGGACAGCCTCCCAAGTCACTCATGTCAAACTTTCCGTTCATCTGTTCCTTGAAGTCTTTTATGACTGTAATACTCGATCCAGTCACCAGAATATCATCTACTTAGATTTCAATATTCAGCACTTCATTACCCATCCTTTCCGTATAAACTGCATGTTCATACGGACATCTCTCGAAGCCAATATCCTCAAGACACTTATTTAATTTGGTGTACCAAGCACGTGGTGCTTTTCGAAGTCCGTACAAAGCTTTTATCAATATGTAAACCATATGTTCCTGTCCCCTTATGACAAAACCCTCAGGTTGAGTTACATAAATTTCCTCCTGCACTTCTCCATTTAAGAACGCCGTTTTCACATTGAGATGGTGCACCTCCCAGCTGTTTTTTACAGCTAGTGCAAGAAACAAACGAATAGTTTCAATCCGTGTAACTGGTGCAAAGATTTCCTCGAAATTAACCCCTTATTTTTGAACATACCCCTTGGCGACTATTCTTACTTTATACTTCACAATTTCTCCGTTGGCATCTTTTTTCAGCTTATACACCCACTTCAACTTGATTGGTTTCCCACCTGGAGGTAGTTCAGTTAATCTCCACGTATTATTTCTTTCAACCGACTCGATCTCCTGCCTCATTGCTTTTCTCCAGTTTATTTCTTTCACTGCCTGCTTATAGTTTGCTGGCTCATCAATCCCCATCAAGAATAGTTCTTCATCTTCTAATTCAATCTGTTCAGTGTTGGTGTAGATGTCACGGAGAGATCTTTAGTTTCGAGGTTCACTGTCACCTTCAGATTCTGAGCTTGCCTCGGTTGAACTTGGGCTTGAATTTGTCTCGGTTGCACTTGAGCTATAATATGATTCCGTGGCTTCACTATTTTTGTTAGACTGTTGTGGAGTAGCAGTCTCTCCCTCAGTTATGAATTCTCTAGATGTTATTTCGCTAACTCCCACCACAGTAAACGTCCCCAACTGTACATCCGCAACTGCTTTTTCTTGATTCCAAGGCCATGGCAGATTTTCTTCAAATACTACGTCCCGACTAACGTGTACCATTTCAGTCTCTGGATCGTATAATCTATACGCCTTTGTTCCGGGTTCCTTCCCAAGATGAATTACAGGCCTACTTCGATCATCCAATTTCTTTACCTTCACGTTTGGTACCTTCATATGAGCCATACATCCAAAAACCCTAATGTGTCATACATGAGGCTTTACTCCAGACCATGCCTCATAAGGTGTAATTCCAGAAACAGCGCGAGTGGGTAGTCTATTTAGGATATAGATTGAGTGTCGTATTGCTTCCCCCCAGAACGAACAAGGCATTTTCATCTCTTTTAAGAAGCTTCTGGTCATCTCAATCATTGTCCTATTTCGCCGTTCTACAACGCCGTTCTGTTGGGGCGTATATGGTGCTGTAAAGTGTCGAATTATTCCAGCTTCTTCACAATAATCCATGAACTCCTTAGAAAAAATTCTCCTCCCCGATCTGTTCTAAACATCTTTATTTTTCTATCTTGAGTCTCCACCAAGGCTCGAAATTTTTTAAATACATCAAAAGTTTCACACTTATTCTTCAAAAGATATGCCCACATTACACGGCTATAATCATCTACCAAAAGAAAAACATACTTCTTACCGGCTGTTGTACTTGGTAAAATAGGACCACACAAATCACCGTGTACCAGTTCCAAGGCTTTCTTCGCACAGAAATTGGTTTGAGAAGGAAATGTTTTTCTTGTTTGCTTAGACATCAAGCACCCCTTGCACACCTCTCCTGGATAATTAATTTTTGTCATTCCGTACACCATCTGAGACGAGGACATTTGCTTCAAGGCATTAAAATTCACATGTCCAAGCCGTGTGTGCCACAACCAGCTATCCCTGTCACATTTTGACATTAAACACCTCGGTGCACTGTTATACAGTATGACTTTGTATAGTCGATTCACTGATTTTTTCACCTTCATAACCAATTCTCCCTGCTTGTCACGAATCCATAAGTAATCCCCACTGAGCGTAACTTTATTACCTTCTTCCGATAGTTGACCCAAACTGATGATATTGCTGCAAAGTGAAGGGATGTAGTACATTTCCCTTAGAGTTCTTTCCTCTCCATTCTTATATTTCAAAATGATTGAACCCTTTCCCTTGATGTGCACCATTGAACCATCACCAAATTTTACCTTCCCCGTCACGTTCTCATCCAACACGTCAAATTTCGATCGTTGGCCCGTCATGTGATTGCTGGCGCCATTATCAAGGTACCACAAATTAGATTCTGCTTCATTTCTTCCCTTGGTTTCCTTCAACTTAGGCATCATCTTCTCTTCGTTAATCAGCATTGTGGTCTCAGTTTTTCCTTCACATTCAGCCACAAGTAAAGCTGGTTCATCATCCGGAATCTGTGTAATATTTACCTCCTCCTTGCTTTCTTTTTCTCGCCTTGGTTTACAACACTCTGCAACATAGTGTCCGTAACCAAGACAATTAAAACATCTGACCTTACTCTTGTCTCTAACTCCACGAACGGTGTCCCTTCCTCGATAGTCACCACTGCCTCGAGTTTTTTGTCCTTCAGATACGTCTGTCCCAGACCTGTTAGCTCGCTTCAGCCACTCTTCCCTAGTGAGCAGAAGTTTCCCTTCACTATTTTCTCTCTTTATCCACTCCTCCTCGGTAAGGAGTAACTGACCTCCATTGTTCTCACTTTGCCCTCGAAGTCTCTCTTCGTGAGCCTTTAACGAACCAATAGTCTCTTCGACTGTCATTACATCCAAGTTTCCGAACTGCTCAATAGTGGAAACTATTTGTAAGAATTTTGTGGGCACGGCTCGCAGCAACTTTTTTACTACATAAGACTCTGTGAGATCCTCACCTAGAGCACGTATATTAGTCACTATTCCAGTCTGCTTTAAATAGAAGTCATAAAGAGAGTCTGAGTCCTTCATATTTATGGCTTCGAATTTAGTTCTTAATGATTGAACTCTTGCTGCCTTCACACGCTCTGCACCTTGACAAACAACTTTCACGGCTTCCCAAGCTTCTCTTGCAGTCTTCTTCTCTGCTAGCGATAGGAGAATGTCTTCAAGAATGCCCTGATAGATAGCTGCCAGAGCAATCTTATCTGTTCTATCTTCAATCACTCCCTTTGGATCCTTCCCCTCTATAGCGTCCGAAACACCATGGGCCTGCATGTATACCTTCATTTTCATAGCCCATGCTGTATAATTTCCCCTCGTCAGCATAAGATAGCTCAGACTTACAGTACCATCTCTGTTCTTTCCTGGTTCCACCATCGTCATTCTCGGCATATACTTGGGCATTCACCAGGTAGCGTAGCTCTGATACCAAGAATGTTGAGAAATCTAGCACCTGTATAATTTCCCCCTAGTGTTTGAATATGAAACTGAACAAAAACACAAGATGTACGTACTGGTCTATGTTTCATTATAACCAGAATTACAAAACAAGTAGCCAAAACAAAAACAGGCGTGGCTAGAAAATAGAAAACTACAACTATATCTCCTAACTTGACTCTAACACTAACGTTTATTCTTAAAACTCCTAAAAACTCTCTGTACCTCTGAAGACCACCTCCACCAACCAAAAAATTCTAACATTGCAGATTATTAAAATATGACAGAAACAAAACATTAAAATAAAACAAGTTTGTAATAAAACCAACATTAATTAGGACACTTGAGATAGAAGAATTACAATTGTTCTCTTAATTAAAATCGGATTGAAAAGATTACTGGTGAGATGAATCAGTTTCTCCCGTATGCTTTAGGGAAGAAGAGAGTGGATTGACTCATAGCTACTAATTACTCTAATTTTAAAATTTTATTTTTCTCTATTTTTTAATAAAACTAGTATAATTTTTAAATTTATATACGTCGGATTAAAAAAATACGTCATATATGATGTCATCTTATACGGCACGTATCCAAAAATCCGTCATATATATATATATTTATATTTATCAATTATATGTACTAACTTGATATGACGGTTAATAAATACGACGTAAATTTAGTATTTATACGTCAGGTAAAATGGAACCGACGTATAAGTATTAAATATACGTAGGGTTTTTTATGGAACGACGTAAAAGGTACCTACAAAACCTTAATATACATTGCCATTTTATAAATATGACGTATAAACACTTACTTACATAATCTTTTTTCAAGTACGACGTAAAATCTACGACGTAAAAAATTAATTTTGTACTTGTGCATTTTCATTCTACATTTGTAACGGTACAATAATCTGCTAGGTCTCTGATACTTCACTTTAATTCTTTGAGATGCCTAACACCTACTGATCCATTCTTAAATTTTCCTTTTCATATTCGGTCATTGTTTAATTTTGTCACTTATGGCATCCAAGTTGTGGAAGAACATCTGAGAATATTGTGAGCATTCTTCTAAGTTCTTAACCTTCCTGTTAATATTCTGATCTATTATCCTCTCTTGACATCTCTTTATCATTTCTAACAATTCTGGATGAATGGTCATACTATACACCCTTACTTTTTTGGATTTTAAATTAGGATATCCAATTCTAACTTTTAAATTCCATAAATAACTCTTCTGGTGCAATCAACACATTCACTTTCTCCTTTTTTCTTATAGTGTTACCACTATATTTATTTTTCCTCATAAATACATACTTCAAACTCTTATGGTCATTATAAATCTCACACATTTCTCCAAATAGATAATATTTACAAATCTTCAAAGAAAATACTATTGATGCTAGTTCCAAGTCATTTGTATGTACATTTATAAATATGGACCAGATTCATGGTCGGATCAGATTCGTGATCATATTAGGCCAATATGTTCATTGGATCTAGTATAGAGAGCAGAGCTGTGTGCCTTGGTCGGGGATAGTGCGTGACTGATCAGCAACCTAACCTTGGTGTTAAAAGTTTTAAAATGAATATCCAATTCTAATGATTACTTGACAAGAAACTTGATTCCTATGAATCATTTCAATTATGACTTGCTGTACTAGTTTGCTCACACTTGAATATCTGTTTATGTTATTCTACAGTTAAAAAGGAAATGGTTGGTAACGAGAATTCCCAATCCAGTGTGCGAGCTAGGATTTCATGTTAAACGGGATCAAGATGGCAGGAGCTTTATGTTTAGTTTTGAGTTATGTAAGCTTATAAGAATGCTTTCATTATTAGTTGTATGTTGAACTAGTTTGGATTTGGTACGATGTAATAAATGATAAGGTTGTGGCTTCTTTCATAATTTAACCTATTGCGATCCATGGTTATGGTATGTAAGCGTCATTGCATATATTACTTTCATAAAGAGGTCTGTATATGATGTTAGTGTGTGTGTTGTGAACCCCAAATTTCTGACACGGGTTTGGAGGGCATCACCTATATCATCTTGATGCTTGGATTCACGCGCCAATGCTAATACAGATGGACAGATGAATGCAAATGAATTATCTTCTAAATCCATGCACAACTTGTGAGTGTACCATGGATGAAATAAGGCGTTGCATAGTTAGTTTTTATGCAAAATAAATATATATAATTAGATATTATTAAATAAATAAACAAGAAATTAAAGACTTACATCATAAAAATTGGCAGAATGGGTTTATTAAGCCAACTCAACTTCACAAACTCGTAGACATTTTCGTTGGTGACATATATGGGAACTTTATCACTTTCATGAAATTTAAACACCTCATAATTTTAATCAGTAGCGTTAGTAGTAGATTCTGGAGGCATATTTTCAACCAAAACAGTAAACTTCGACATTTTTCACTCATTTTGCCACCTCTAGAAAAGCTAGATTCTTGATAATAGGCGTCGTTGACTCTTCACTAACAATCTTTTTTAGTTTCTAAGAAGCTACCTTATGACATTTTTTCTCCGCAGGTTCCTACTTAAAAATAAATTAAGTCAAAACTGCATTTTTCTTTATTTTCCTCTGTAGTTCTATGAAGTGGAACAAAATAAATAGCCTTAATTTTTTTATGGAAAGATCTTACCTGACTCCAGATCACAAGATCTTTTGGCCATTGAACAAAAACTACCAGTTGTGTCGCCTATAGTTTTGAGGCAGCAACAACCTTGTCTAACAAGTAATAAAATATATATTACTAATCTAAAAAAGTACCAAATTAAAACTAGTTAACACACAATTTCCAATTAGACATTCTGGTATAAAAAATTATAAAACAGCTAAGATAAAAATGTTTACAGGACATAAGTTACCAAATAAATTAAAAGGAAGTTTGTTGAGGTTAAAACTGCTTACAATTTTCTTAAACACTTCTCTAGTGTGCTCTTACCCATTCATAACTACGCATAGTAGATAAAATGGATGGATCAATGGATGATTTCAACGTGTCTAAAGAAGCGATGGGATCGTTTTGGGGCCACTTGCCCCTATTTCCTATATATCCACCTTTTCTAACAAAATGTTGATCTTTGTGGTCTTTCTTACTTTCCTTCACTTTTTCATTAATTTCCTACACATTAACATATGTAAAACAAAATGAGGTTTGGGTTAAAATGTTATGGTGAATAATATCCAACTCAAGAAACTATCAATATTCTTGAAAAAAAACTACTAATGTTTACCTTAAACTCAGGAGATCTGTGTATCTTTTTAAATGTTTCCAAGTCATGTTCATTAATATAAGGATATGTTTCACACATGTTCTTGCCTGTATGCAAAAAATATCGAACCAGATTTGCCTTGAAATCCTTCTAACTCTTTCCTATAGCTTCCAACACTTATTTTTTTAACCGGTCATTCTTCAATTTCGAGTGCATCAATTATAACCGATTTTAATTTGCAAATAAAGACAGGGAAGAATAAACATCTAATCTAATAGATTTTTATAAATATATTTGCATACCTTAATATCTTCCTAAATGATAAATGACATTCTTTAATGTCTGGCTAAGTATATCCAAACTCTTGATATTTATATTAACATGTAATCTACCAGGTGTTACAACATAAGACGCAAACCCGGGTGCCATCTCCCCTATAGGGTTACCATATTCATCGAACTTAAGGTTCTTGATTTTTTTTTTAACTTTTTCTTTTAATTTCGAGCACAAGGTTGGACCAAAAATCATATTATAAAGTCTAAAAATTTAAGTTTACACGCGTTAATTACTCCATAAAAAGTTGCATAACAATATAAAAACATGATAATCATAAGTAAGTAATAATGTGAGGAATTGGTTTATTATTGATATCACCGGTACTGGTAGTATCATTATTATTAGAATTGTAGTTGCAATATATTCTTGTAACTAGTGGATACAAAAACTCCAGTATTAGACTAGCCTTTGGTTTTGATAATGTCTCCAATGACTACACTACACGGTTGTTAGGTTTGTATTTCCAGTCCCTCGTACTAATGTCGTTCCAGTTGTGCAGCTATATTCTGCAAATTTCAATTGGCACCATGACATACGTTGGGGGTACTCGTATTTGGGTGGTGGAATGCTTTTTGCAAGCAAACTAACTTGTTCTAAACACATGAAGCTACAAATATGTTAATAAGTGAGCTCATTTTAACATACAGATCTACAGTCAAGTTTCACTTTCAAGTAGTCTGCTGGAGGTCTAGTTTGGGTATTTGGTACCTACATTTTAAACACTTCAACAAAAACAATATTGTGTTTATCAGGTAAGAGATCATGGGGTATCAGACTGCGTATGCCATGGCATCTAATGATTTTCAAGGATATGGTCAAGGTTATATTGTCCCAGATGAGCAAAACTTCATTGGAATGACCTAATGTTCTTGACCACAGCACCTCCTAAAGACAAGAATATGAAGTAGTGGCCGACCACTCTAACAGGCTTCAGGTATGCAGATCAAGACATCAAACAGTAACATCTGAAATATTTAAAATTCTATAAAATGATCAGACTTTCTTTTGGTTTTTGACAGGGAAGCACTTGAATTTGTACTAATATTGCCAAGGTCTAGTTTGGGTATTTGGTACCTCGATTTTCATAAATTTATCTATACATTTATATTCTCATCGAGAACTGTCTAAGGTTGGCTATGCACTCATCAATATAATTGAAGATATATATGCTATGTTATCACTTTTATGGAATAACACACAAGTTCATCCTAGTCTATCCTAGTCTGTTAAGGTATGTCATATGCTAAAAAATTTAAAAATTCAAATAATGTCTGCATACAACTTAAATGTTAGCCTTAGTATTGACTATGAGAGAAACCTAATAAAAGCCATGCAAATGTACCCTATTAATGAATTCACAGTTGTTCAACTATACAACATTTTCACCACTATATTATGTAAAAGAATTGCAGAATAAATGTAGATTTATAAATAAAGAGCTTAACAAATCTCATAAACTAACCTTTGTGAAATGTTTTGATTTTGACTTATATAAAACTATTCCAAATTAATATTCCAATATGGATAGAATTTGTAAGTGCCCTGCAAGTTCAAATAAAAATACAAATTAATAACAAAGATTTGTAGAAAGCTGAATTAAATTTCTCTTATTAAGTTCAAAAAAATTATTTTTATAAATTTGATATTTTCAGGTACCTACAAAATTTAATTTTAGAAATTAATATTTTGATAATTATTAATTTCTAAAAGTAATGTTTCTATCTGTCACTTGACTTCATATAAGCAGCTTCCTCTCTTTCTAAAAGACATGAAGCTGCGTGTAATGTTCTCTATCATTCCATACCCAACATCCTAATTTCTATTTCAAATGAAACACTACAATATAAGCTTAACTTCATATAAGATCCTTCCAACTTGCAGAGCAAAGGGCGATGATTAAGTACAGTTAATTCACATACTGCATATGTAAAAGGAAAGATTTTCTTCCTCCTGTTTTGGTTAAAGGTAAAACCAAAGTGTTGATATCTCTGCTTGAATTTTATGGATATATCTGTAGCCGTTTAAATCATATCAATGGCATAATTTTTATAACCTGTCTTGTATAAGATAACGATAGTAATCACTTTTGTTCATACCACAAAGCTCTCTCTCCTCGAGCTCCAGCAGGTGGGCTACCTGGGGCTTAGAATTCACAAAGCTTGTCACGATTATTTTATATAAAAGAATTGTAAAATTAAAGTAGATTTAATAAAGAGCTTAATAAATATGGTAAACTAACCTTTGTGACCTGGTCTGATTTTGACTTATATAAAGTTATTCCAAAATAAGATTCCAATATGGATAAAATTTGTAAGTGCCGTGCAAGTTTAAATAAAAATACAAATTAATAACAAAATTTGAGAAAGCTAAATTAAATTTCTCTTATAAAATCCACATTAATAGTGAGACTATTTATATATTAACTTTTAAATAAATTAAAAAAGAAACCCATCAGTTATCCTTATAGACATTCTCAAAAAATGGCCAGAATTAAAGTAGGTAGCAAAGCCTCATAGTAAAGGAGGAAGAGGAATATGCATGCCTAGTTAGCGTTTCTCATAGACATTTTTTCTAAACAAGACCCAGTTATTCCAAAATATCCATATGCTTTAGCAAATTGATATGCAATTAGGTGTATGTATCTAGGTAGAAGTGGAACTCGTAGAGATGGCTGGTTTGACACCGTATTCCAGACCAGGAGGCCAACTATATATATCCTACATCGGGTTTGACTATCAAAGGCGAGGCTGGCCTAGAAAATTGACGACACAAAAGATTTTAAATATAGTAATCTGATTTATATTACCAGGGTTTAGACTCAATTGTTTTCATCTGTTTGTAAGTTTCAGACAATTAATTAATTGCAATGCATATTTATAAAGGCATTCCACAACTCCCTGCAGTTTTGTAGTGGTGTTGGTTTGTATGCTTAGTGGCCCCATTTTCTTGTGCAGGAATAGTTGGAATTTATTCTTAATTTGTCATTTAAGTATTTATTTTATGTATATTTGTTTTTAAATAAATATGTAGTTGGTTGCATAGGTGACCATGTCATGCAGATATGGAGTGTTATTAGGAATTTAGTAGATTATTTGTAAATAATTAACATCCACAACCTCGTTTCCATTTAAAATTGGAAAACCCACTAAGAAATGAGAATTTTCATCAAATTGGTCATATTCATCCCGGTCTTCAAACCATCAAATAAAAGAACGATTGTGTTTATTTGTAACCCACTTCCCACTCTTTAAATGATGCATCTTCCGAATCAAGGCTATGTATTTCTTTAAATAAGGATCAACTTCAGTCATGTGTTGTAGGACAAATAGATGTGCTCTATCACACAATTCAGCACTGTGAGTGATCAATTTATTTCCCAACGTACCTTGACCTTCGAGTCTTCCCTCATGACGAGATTTAAGAATTTCGCCTGGATCAACAGAAGCTAAGTACTCAGTGCAAAATTCAAGAGTCTCTTCAAACGAATATCCTTCAATAATGCTACCTTCCAGCCGATATCGATTCGTAACATATGCTTTCAGAATACGCAAGAATCTCTCAAATGGATACATTTACCGCAAATATAACGGACCACAAAATTTAATTTCTCTCACCAGATGAATAACTAAATGTACCATAATATCAAAGGACGCAGACAAATTCACAAAGTGTAAATATAATATTGGCTTGCAATGTGTCCAAAATCATGGGATCAATCACCTTACTGCATATAGCATTAAAGAAGAAACATAATTTTGTTATGACCAATCTCACATGCTTCGGTAATATCCCTCGAATGGCAATCAGTAATAAATGTTGCATTAACAAATGACAATCATGTGATTTTAGCCCCACCAATTTCAAATCTTTCATCGATACAAGCCTTTAAATGTTTGAAAAATACCCTGATTGAATCTTAATACCTGATAAACACTCACAAAAGCTAATTTTCTCCCTTCTAGACAAAGTATAACATGTCGGAGGCAAATATAAACATTTTCTCGATATTTGTGGTGCTAGTTCTTTTCGTATCTTCCATGTCTAATCTTGCTTTGAGTACATCCTTATCTTTATTTAAGAATGTCCCAATAATTCTTTCACAAACATTTTTCTTTAAATCCGAATAAAATTAAGACAGTGTCTAACCTATAAGTGTTCCCAATATGGAAGATCCCAAAAAATAGATGTCTTCTTCCATAATTTGCTTTGGTTGGGCTTTTTATAAAGTTTTCCTAGTACAACTTCAATATCTTTGATCCGATCAAGAACTTGTTTTCCAGATAAAGGAAAATGAGCAACTCGACACTCGATATTTCCATCGAAAGACTTTTTATTTTTCTGATAAGGGTGATTACTATGAAAGGTTTACCCTGTACTTTGAAAGGTTTCCATATGCATGAAAATTATTTATGGTGCAAAATATCATGGCACGCAAAGTGGAATCAGATTGACTATAAGCATCATAAACTGTTACACCTTCGTCCGATAAGATTTTTAAGTCTTCAATAAGCAGCTAAAGATAAACATCTATGTTGTTCCCCACTTCCTTAGGACCTGAGATTAGAAATCTGAACATTATTTACTTACGCTTCATGCATAACCACGGAGGCAAATTAAAAACATTCAAAAGAACTGGCAATGTGCTATGATTAGAGCTCAAAGTGCGATATGAATTTATGCTATCTGCACAAAGTCCAAGCCATAGATTTCTAGGTTCCTCGCTAAATTCAGGAAACTTTCCATCGATGATTCTCTATTGTTGAGAGTCACCAGGGTGTCTAAGTATCCCATCAGATTTTCTCCCTTCTACATGCCACCTAAGACGCTTTCACTGTAACATAGTATTATTTTCTTGTCCTTTTTCTATGTCGAGTTATTCAAACCATCATTTTTTAGATTAAATAACTACCTTCAATCTTGCTCAAAAGATACTTTGATAGTATTAACTTTTTAGGCAGTTACGCTGCAGTTACGTTAGTGTAATTATAGGCATATATAGTGGACACGAAAATCGTATAGTCGTGTCTTGTGAGCATATTGGGGCGGTACATCCATCAAATAGACAATAATAAAGTGTGGGAATTGTTTATTGTTGTCTTTCATCCAGTATTTTTATATGACTTAAATAACTTTATATGTACATAATTAGTTTATTGAGTCAAATTTAACGAATCAAGCGAGTATGGGTCGATCTCTATTGAAGTTTGAGCCGCACACTAATAAAATTTGAATCAACTTGATAAGTTTATCGAATACAGATATTGAGCTAGAATACTTATTAAATTGTGTCGAGTTAAAGAATAGTGGCGAGTATCAGTTCAACCATAAGCTAACTATTGAACTTTCAAGAATCAGCTCAAACAAAGATTTATTCAAAAACAAGTATTTCTTGTATCTTTTTTGAACTAATTTTTTTATAAAAATTTCAAATATATTTTTTTTGGTTATATTTTTTGGAAATTTTGTGGGAGACATCACTACTCTAATTATACATTAAAAAGTGTAGTGGTAATGTTGTGAATTTTCTATGAAATATTATGTATATTAAAATTAACGAGCTTACTTTATGTTTTTATATCACTTTGCATTACTAAATTTATTCTAGTACAACTTTTATTTTCTTTATTTTCTTTAATGTTTATCAAAACTTCTTTATATAAATTTATGATATTACAATTTTATTTTAACGATGAATTTGATTTGTTGACCTATAGTATTTATCATTCATGTTGTGTAAAATCCCTTGCAAGCCTTAGAGTAACAATTTGAGTATTCTGTCGTGAATTACCATTAAATATTGATTTTATATTTTAATTTTCATTGAAAGAATGCAACCAATTTACATATTGTTGAATGAAATTCTAATTTATATAGTTTTATACAATTTTAGTGTTTTATAATATAATGAAATTATTATTAAGTTTGATATTGACAATACTAAACTTAAAATTTTCTTTATTATATAAATTAAAATTTAACTGATAAAATTGAATTATAGTATTTAATTTATAAATTCAAACAATCGCACGTATGTTTTTTTAATCACAATCTTTTAATATTATATCTATCGTTGATAACTTTTTTTTTAATATCTTATTACATAAGTTATAAATTTGACGATATATTCAAAAAATTTCTTATTTGTCATGTATTTTTAAAATGAAAAGAAATTTGTACAATACATATTACAAATTCTTTTCTTTTTCAATTTATAATTACGAATATGATATATATACAATTATCTTATTAATTTGATAATGGTAAGATATCTTACTTTAAATATAAGATGGATATTTTTTTACAAAAATAAACATAAATTTTCAAGTTATTAAAATATATTGGAAAAGCTTTTTATGCATCTGTATACTTTCTTATGGATATATTATTTTGTTGGGGTTGGTGGACTCATTTTTGGTCAACTTTTTTTTGATATCTCATATACCACCTTAAGAATAATGTTAGAGAAAACTATTTTTGGAAATTTTTAAATTACTTTTTTTTTTGTTTTTAATAAATATGAATAAAGATTTTATATTAAATAATAAAACTAGGTCTACACAATAAATAAATTATTAGTTATATTCAAGGAATGCATATAATAATTAAAACTTACATGAAATTTAAATATAGAATGGAAAGTTTAAAACGGTCAAATTATAATGTCCAAACCGTAGATAGTGTATGGCTTGACTCCTTTATATAAATATAATACATTCTCAGTGTATTACATTGGACGCCTTACACACTTCTCTCTATCCTAAATTCTATCTTCTATCTTATAATAAATTTTCAGTATAGCATACTAGCCGCCCCAGGCACCTTAGCCGCCCCTTAACATTTGTATTCTATATTCTATCATCCATTGATTGTATTTCACCCCTCCTGAATCATTTAGTGCCTTCAATTGATTTTGTAAAGTACCATAATACACAAAATTTGGCCCCTTAGTTTATCGATTTTCTACCTATAAGTCTAGTCTCAGGGCATCATCAAAAAGAAGTAAGTTTGTATTTACATCTATTTTATGTTTCACATGTGAGATCTTATTATTTTATTAGTTTATGTCAGATCTTATTATTGCACTTATGACTATCATTTTTAACTAATTTATTCTATGTATGTCTTTTTATCATTTTCAATTAGGGGCTATAGTAAATAATAAATACTTAATCATAAAATTGAAATTGATTGAACTTTTGTTAAGGTGTGGTAAGAAATATGAATAGGTACTCTAACCATGTTTAATTTGTATACATGTACAAGTTTCCAATATTTTGATATAGATCTATAATTTTGACTTTTGCACACAACATTATTCATTTGAATTATGAATTATTTCTTAATTGCCAATATATATGTCTAAGAATACATATATATTTTTTTGACTCATTATCTATATTAATGTTGGGTGCCTGTATATAATAATGGTTACTAAATTTTAAGAATTTTGATTAGCTTGTATGCTAAAAGTATTTATACTGCACAATATACACAGTGAATAATCCAGAAGTTGACTACGCCTGGGAGCATGGCACAAAGGTGTGGAAGGGTGATAAACCCTATGTTGAGTGTAAATATTGTGGACACACAGTGCAAGGCATTTCAAGGCTTAAATACCACCTTGCCAACGCAAACGGCATAGTTAAGGTCTGTGATTTGGTGCCTAATGTTGTCAAGCAAGGATTTAGAAATAACTTCGTTGCAGATCCCTACGATCCGAAATTCCTATATCTCAAGTAGAAGCAAAATAGGGTTCCACCTATAGAAGTTAGACCCTGTGATGTGGTAAGATCAAGCCTTCTGACTCTCAGTGTAGTTTTCTAAAATTAATTATTAATTTTTAGTTGTAAAATATGTATACATGACTGAAGTTATTGCATTGTTTTTATGATAATATACAGCAGCAGACTATTTCTTCCAAATTTCAACATCCAAGGCGCCCTAGGTCAAGCAAACTGGCGGTTCTAGAAGAAAAGGTGAGAAGGAAGAAGGAAGAGGTTAGAAAAAATAAGGAAGAGCTTCGAGAGCTTGAGGAGAAAGTTAAAAAGCTGAAGAGGAATGCAAACTGACATTCTCCAAGAATGTACAAGGCTTAACCACCTTGCCAATGTAATAATTCCTCGTTTCTCTTGCTGGAAGTCTTCTATTGCCTTGCTGCAGCACTCTTGTTCCAAACAAAATATGCTCCCTGGTGTTTCTTTTAATCACAACTCCATATCTGCCTTTGCTGCAAAGTTGTTATTGCACAAAGAAATTGCTCTCTGCAAGGTTTTTTATTAGCCCATTTGCTTATAGCATCTTTGATGCATTACTAATCCGCTCAGCCATTCCATGAATCAACGATCGATTCAAGCAAATGACCGATTCTTTATGCAAGCCTTAGAATCACACAAGAAAAGAAGGCTTCCGGTTGCACTTCAATTCACTACGCATATGCATGGACGGTATGCTACAGCAGGCACTATCTTGTAATGTTTGATTTTATGAAAGCATTTCTCCTTGCACCTTGTTTTTTTTACCTGGCTTTATTTTCCGAAGCAAGTTTTAACAAATTGGCGGGCCCTTCTTTGAGGTCCTTTCAACTAAATATTGTTAGAGTTAATGTGATAGTTTAAAAGAAACTAACTAATATTTTATTCCTTAGTTTGAAGGATGTTCACAAAAAAATTCTCCAGTCTAATTTACTTAACATTTTTATAAATTAATGAGTATAATTACAAAATACAAATTTAGATTATCATACAACTTAACCTTAGGATTGTCAATACTACTTGATTTTGTTATGTACCTTCCAATGAGTCCAATGCGTTAACCCCTAGATCGACTAGTAGTGGGTTCGCCAAAGCGAAATACTCCTATCTATCGTGGGAGATGTGTTGAAGTATATTGATACTTTTTGACTATTGGGTTTGACTTAACTAAGTTATCACAATAGGATTGTGAACTTAGAGGCATAGAGTTTGGCGAGATTTATTAGATAAATATGAACAAATGTTGTTCCACCAAGCTATCCAAGAGTTATATAGTTGATATAATTGACAAATGTTGTCCACCTAAATAATCATGTTTTAGGAGAAAAACCAAAGCTGACCTAACGCGTGGTGAAATATGGATCTTGGCTCACTAGAAAGGATATAGATGATATTTTTTCCGAATTAATAGTTAGGGCTATTGATTTGATAAAAATAGTGGGAGATATATATTGTGAATATATATATGAATAATCACTTGAACATAATTTAATGATCAACTGTAGACTAAGTCATTTTATGCACTTTAATATTGTAGATATCAAATGACAAATAACACAAATAATTTCTCTATATAATAGTCCTTGAGAAGGACAAGATGACATGAAATAATTTCCTCGAATGATATTGGAACTTGAGGATTGTCTTCAGGTTCAAGGATATCACTCAAAACCCTCCCTTATTTCTTCTAGCTGAAAATTAAACATGTGCTGAACAAAATGCTTACCAGAAGTAAAATTGATTATGCAACTGATGTTTCATGTCTAATGCTTGTAATTATGAGTGCTGAGCTTTAGAAGCAACAAGAGCATAATGATGCTTATGATATGATTGAGCATCTTCAAAGGATATATGAAGGATAGGCTCGTCAGAAAGATTTGACAATAATAAGGCACCATACTTTTGCATTAATGGGAGAATCATATCTGGTTGGACCACATGTTTACCTTGATATTTTGGGTTTCAAAAATGGTCTAGAGACTCAGCTTGATTTAATGAAACGATCTTTGAACAACTTCTATTCTCAGTTTGTTAAGAACAAAAGGAATGATATAGACAGAACACTCACTGAGTTGTTAATAGTGTTTAGAACTGCTAAAAATAACACGGTAAAGGCATGAATTACGTCCATACTGATGATTTATGTGACGACCTCAATCTCGGGGTTAGGAAATGAGGACCCACACACCAATAAACTAACAGTAAATAAGCATAAACCCTAATTAACTATTAACAGGATCTACAACTACCAACCAGATAAGATATATAACAACCCAAAATAATCATTAATTTACACAATCGATTCCGATTTGGAACCTACGTATAACCCATTGCATCTTTACCGCCTTCCAACTAATGCGCGTGGTCACACTCACTGCTACCTGCTCTGGCATCTGGAAACCCATGACACGGTAGGGACTGCCAGAAACGCTCATGCGAGCTGAATGCGTCAGTCTGGCCATCTTCTTTCTTAACTGCCATGGTTAAAGTAACGTAAATATATTTGAGCACAAAAGCCCAGCAAGTAACTACATAGCAGTTCTATAAAGCAATAATAATAACAATTGCAAACTCTGAGGCATTCTACTTTTAATTCTCTAGGTGGCAGATTTCTGTCTTTGGCTATACAAGGTTATGAAGAAAGGTTTGGGCTTTGAAGAATTAAGGATTAAGATAGGGTGAAAGCCGATAGTCATCGCAACTCAATAGCAGGAGAATCATATCATAAAGGCATAATAGCATCATGGACAAGATATATGGCATCATGGCATCATTTTATAAACATTTATAATCAAAACAACTTCAAAAACTTCAATTTAGGATGCTACGGATTACAGCCGGTGATCAGACGTGAAGTAATCCTAAACCTCGCTGGGTTCTCAAATATAATGGGATCCTTAGGCAACATTTAAGCCTATCAATTGGTGTGAAAGGGACTTGCGTCTGAGTCCAATCCACTAAATCAAGAAAACATTCTTTTGTTAAAGAGCGATTATCTTTTATAAAACTGATGTTAGGGAGAAATTACAAGGATTCTAAACAATAGGATTTAAATTATCAGTCGAGGATTGGAGTTATGGGACTCTTATGAGAAATTAAATTATCTTCTCACAAGCGGGATCATCAAGGATGAGTACCAATAATTCAACAACTAAGAAATAAAGTATTGAAAAAGAGTAATAACGATAATCAACAAAGGTAGGAGTGTCTGATATCAAGTGTAGTACATGGCATACATCTAGTTACAAAGTTTGGATATGGAAATAAATGATAGGTATCAAACAAAGGTAGTTCAAGGAATTCGAATTATAAGCAATGGTCAATATAGGGAGTTATTGAAGCAATACTAGAAATCAAGTTCGAAGTATAGTAGGGAATTAATCAACATGGCAAAGGTATTCAAGTTAATGAAGAATTCAGGTTAATCAAAATATTTCACAAGGAAATTCATAAAGGTTCTATTAGGATTTACGAGATCATAGGGTGACAAAGGAAATAGGAAATGTAATAGGGTATGAATTAATCAAATTGTTATAAACGGGATGAACATGATCCAACAACAAGTTATCATAAGAATCAATATTAGGGTTTCTCAGAAATTAATAACAGGTTTATCAAAAGTATTACAAAGGATCACTACTTTATCATGGCATTAGAAATATCAAGTAATAAGACAAGGCATAGTTACTTGCCTTGAATCACTTTCCTGCTTTATTGAAACTGAACTACCGAAGCTGAACTATTGCCACCTAAGTTTCCTTTCCCTTTTCTAGCCTGAATGCCTCTACTATTTGAATCTACAATCCCGAATACCTCTGCTATCTGAATCTACAATCCAAAACATAATCCTTAATTAGATACTTATTCGCACTCGACGTTCCCTGAACGTCTAACGATTATCCCAACTCGTATTAAAGCTTAACTTATATACATGAGTATAATCACGGAATATTCACATAGCACTTAGTAGTATATACTTATATACTTAACTCATATATTCAAGCATAATCATAGAGTACTCATGTAACACATAGCGCGTATATACTTGTATACTTAAATCTATATCTTAACAAAAAAATTATGATCTAAATAACTTGACAACCAAACAACTATTCCTTCATTTTAACTATAAAATTCGAACCAAAAAAATGGTACCAAGCCAAGAAATTGACATGCAACCACTTAACTTGACATGCAACTAACCAAACATCTTTTAAACACCAAATCAATCTTACACCAACCAAATAATTAGACTTTAAAATCAAATTGACTAAACAACTTGAATCAACCTTTTTTCGTACCATATACCATTCGGTTTTTTTAATAAAACACAAACAATTTATCAAATATTGACATGCAAGGTTCCATTTACAATTTAAACCTATTTTAATCCATTCCTAACAAGAACACTTCTTGAAATCATTTCTTTTAAACCAAAAACCGAACCAAAACATTATTTTTGAACAAAACCTTCACATGCATAAATCCAATCATTTAGTCCTTTAAAAACGGAATGAAATCCATGCTTTTAATAATCAAAACTTAACTTATTTATACTTATCTACTCACATATCCAATATAAACCAAATTCTATTTCCAAATTAAACAATAACCCAATTAATCAACAATACAACTTGTAGAATCGACATCAATCAATCAACTTAACATGCAATACTCTAAATCACAAATCCAACTTATTTAAACACATGATCTAATCATTTAACCCATCTTCTTTGCAAACCAAATAAAATATAACTTGATTACACATAGGAATTTACATGCATGCTAAGAAACCAACTCAAAAATAAAGGTTTTTATATATATATATATATCATCAAAACCAATCGAACATTAAAACCCTTTTAGAAAACTCATTTATTCGAACCAAAAACCAAATATTTGAACCAAAACCCTTTATAAAATTTGATTAAAAATCAAAATTCCTTTTTAATAGCAAAAAGTCGAACCTACCTCCAAAACAAATCCAAGAAAATCACACAACTTATGTACTATACTCTCTCTTAAGGTCATACACTAAGAAATTGTGTTTTTCTAGATATAACCAAGAGATGTTGATGCAAAAACTTTCTTAAACACTTGCATGCAAAGAATATAGGAATATGGGATTGAAAATGATGAAGATCAATGGCAAGATATTTAAATTCTAAGTAGATTTTGGTGTTGCATGTAGGAGAGAGAGAGAAAGAGAGCTCGGTGAGAGAGAGAAGAAGAGAGGGAGAGAGAGCCGAGAGAGAAGAAGAAGAGGGGAGAGATGGAAAATGATGTGAATGAAGTGGTGGTAGAAATTACAAGCCTTTTATTTGATTCTCCCATGTGCTTATATTAGTGGAATTGTAAAATTACCAACCTACCCTTCTCTCACTACTAGCACAAAATGCATGCAAGGATGATATGGTAATTTGGTTAAGTTGAAATGAGATAGTGGGGTGGTTAATGACTTACCTACCCATCTCTTATATTGTGAGTGGAAATACATGCAAGGGCAATTAGGTAATCTAATAATTATTAATCTGATTAATTACAAAGAATACATTTTATAAATAAAACCATAAATCTATAAATTACAAGAGTGACATAATAAAATAGCTTATAATTTTAGGAATTTAATAAAATCAAATTCGATATTTATAAATAAAAATAATTTTAAAAACTATTTTTCTTAAAGAATAAAAATGCATTTTTAATCTATATAAATATCAATTAATGCACTTTTTTTTTAAAATTCCAAACTATATCATACAAGCATATAATCATATAATCATGCACCTTAACATAGATTCACATATCACGTATCGTAATGAAATATATTTAATCATTAAATTTTCCTTTTTACTCATATTCATTCTTCACGTAACGGGCCGCGTCCTGACTAACGGCCCGACGCTGAGCGTTTTCAACTATGCTTGACAATCATTCTCTTTATACTAGTTGACACATCAAACTGAAATATAATATTTATTTAATTATTTCCATTCTCACATAATAACACATAATTCACAGAATTACACTTTACTCGCATAATTAATTCGCGAAAATCCCAGTCGTTACATTCTAACCCTCTTAAAAGGATTCTGTCATCAGAATCTAATCTAAACAAATAGAATGGGGATATTTCTCCCGCAATTCACTTTCTAATTTCAAAGATGACTCTTCTATCCTGGGATTTCTCCACAAAATTCTAACTAGAGGCACCACTTTATTTCTAAGCGCTTTTTCTTTACGATCTAGAATTTATACGGGATGCTCCACATATGATAGAACTCGTTGAATTTGCACGGGTCCTAGCTCAATCACATGACTAGTATCAACATTATACTTCTTCAGAAGAGAAACATGAAACATGTTATAAAGATGTTGCATCTGTAGAGGTACCGCTAACTTATGTGCTAATTTTTCCAATTTTCCTTAGCACTTCGAATGGTCCTGTATATTTAGGACTCAACTTTCCGTTCTTCCCGAATCTGGATAGACCTTTCCATGGAGGGATCTTTAACAATAATTTGATTGCGGGTGCGAACATCACGTCCCTTCTTGTTTTGATTTGTATCTTTCTTCTGTCGATCTTTAGCAGCAATCAGCCTTTTGTGAATCACCTCCATTTTCTATTTTGTCTGTTGCATCAACTATGGGCTAATAATTTCCGTTCAACAACTTTGTCCCAGTAGGTAGGGGACTTTTATTGTTTGAATAGTCCTTTCAATTTGTTCGATATTTTGCGGATGATATGCTGTACTCATTTTTCAATTTAGCTTCCAAATGATTATGAAATTATCGCCATGATCTCGAGTTAAATTTTGGATCTCTACCGGATATGATAAACACTAGAACTCCGTGATGCATTATAATTTCATCCACATACATCTCAACTAAAATTTTCTAATGAGAAACTTTTACTGATACGCAATAAATGCGTTGACTTTGTCAATTGATCAATTATTACCAATATTGCATCATGATTAGACTTAGTCTTTGGTAATCTTACCACGAAATTAATCACGATAAGCTCCCATTTCCGTTCAGATATGTCTAGTGGTTGAAGCAATCCACTCGGTCGCTGATGTTCCGCTTTTACTTTCTGGCACGTATAGCATTTATTTGGCCACCAATAACTTTATCTTAAGTCCTTTTACATTTTTATACTTTCATGGTGAATCGATAATCTTGAGTTATGCGCTTCATGAAGAATCTCGTGTTTCAGTTCCATAACACTGAAAATTCCCGATACGCGAGCAACTTGGTATATTCCTTTATTATCCTTTTGAACCCTAATTTCTTTTCCAGACAACTTATTATTCTCGTGGTTCATCATTTATTCTTGATGACGTTGAATCTTTTCTAAAATTTTGGGCTAAAAAGTCATTGCATACATTACCTCACTTCCAATTTCTGGAATTCACATTTCTATTTCCAACTTCCCAAAATCCTTGATTAATTCCTCAAATGAAGTTTAATACATTCAACCCTCATTTACAGCTTTGCGCATCTGCTACAACATTCACCTTTCCGGGAGGATAACTGATAATACCATCATAATCTTTGATCAATTCCAACCATCTCCTTCGCCATATAATCAATTCGTTCTACGTAATAATGTACTTTAAGCTTTTGTGGTCCGTATAAATCTCACACTTTACACTATACGAATAATGCCCTTAAGATTATAATCACTGCTAATTCTAGATCATGCGTAAGATATTTATGCTCGTGTGGCATTAGTTTCCTTGTCACTGATACTATCACTTTCCCGTGTTTCATCAACACACAACCTAGCCCTTTATACGAAGGATCGCTGTAGATCAAAAACTTACCTTTTCGTCGGGTGAAACCTACACTGATGCGGTTACCAAACTTTTATTTAACTTTTGAAAGATTCCTTTGCACTTATCCGTCCAAATAAACTTTTCATTCCTCCTTATCAACTTAGTCAATGGGATATCCATCTTAGAAAAATCTTTTACAAATCTCCTGTGACACCCTGCTAATCCAAGAGAGCATATGACTTCTATAGGAGTCTTAGGCCTATCCCAATTCGTCATAGCTTCTATTTTTGCTATGTCTTTTTTTAATACCTTCACTGTTAACTACATGTCCAATAAATTGAACTTCCATTAACCAAAACTCACACTTCGAAACTTTGCATATAACTTCTATTTCCTCAAAATCTCCAAAAAAATCCTCAAATGTTCCATATGTATTTTTCCTTCGTCTTGGAGTATATCAAGATATCGTCAATAAATAATACGATCACGAACTTATCTAAATATTCCTTGAATACTCTATTCCTGAGATCCATAAATGCAGCTGGCGCATTTATCAATCCAAACGCCATCACAAGAGCTCAGAGTGTCCATATTTTGTTCGATAATTATTCTTATTCCTCAACTCAATCAATTCGCGATAATTGATACACAACCTCAGACTTTCATCTTTCTTATTTACAAATAGCACTCGTGCACCCCTCAAGGATACACTCAGGAAAATAACTCCTTTATCCAGCAATTCCTGTAACTACGTCGCTAACTCTTTTATCTCGACATGTGCCATTCGATATGGAGCTTTCGATATTGATCCATTCCAGGAGCCAAATAAATCATAAACTCGACCTCTCAATCTGGAGGTAGTCCAGGTAATTTATCTAGAAGCTCATCGGGAAAATCTTTAACTACTAGAATATCTTCAATCCTTAAGGACTCCTTTTATACATCCTTGAGATGTGCTAAATACGCTTCACACCCATGTCGTAACAGTCTTTTCGTTTGGATAGCCATTAGAAACTTCTTCTCTTGCTTCTTTCCTTTGAATATCACTTCAATACCATCTTTGGTCTCTAATTTCACTTTCTTACTTCTACATTCGATTTGCACATAGTGGTTTGAAAACCAATCCATCCATAATAGAACATCGAATTCTCTTAACTTGAAAAGAATTAAGTCAGCGGAAAAGTGCCGATCTTCTATAATCCTATCACAAATGGGACAAATTCTCTTGGCAATAACTCTTTCTTGATTCGCTACTTCTCTAATAAAATTAGGTTCGAGAGGGTATGCAACACACTTTAATCTTGCAATAACACTTTCAGCAATAAAGGACCTAGTTTTTCTAGAATCCATTAACACTTTAACTTCTACTGAATTTATATCAAGCTTACCTGCCACCACATCCACATTCTGCACATCATCTTTCCTTGTCATGTTGAACGTTCTTGCCCTTGGCTGAGCTGCTGGTGCTGCAGAGGGTGATGGGCCAGTAATCCTAAGCACATTTTCCTTCTGAACAGGCTCCTTACAGTTCCTTGCCATATGGACCACCTTTCCATATTTAAAATAAGTCAATTCCGGCTTCCCTTTTTCACTTGGACATTTCGTCAAATAGTGACCTTCTTGATTGTACTTAAAATAAATCATGTCTTCTTGTCTCAGATTCAGAAACCTCATCTCTAACTAGTCTTGCATATAATTTGGAAAATACTTCTGTAAAACATCTCCGTAAACTTCTCCCAGATTATAACTTTTCCTTCAAGCAGCGCCTTTGAATATTTCTACCTATAACTTGCCTCAACCTAAAGGTAATAACTTGTGTACTGCGCCTTTTCTCATCCTTAACTTCTGCTAACTCGATCACTTTTCCATTTCTCTCAACCACGACTGAGCTTTAATCAGTTCTGGAAATCCTATAAACTATTGGAGATGCACGAACTGAAAATATTTAAAGTTTCTGACTTTAGGGGCTACATGTTGTTACAACAATTGAACAAGTCGGTTCATCATAGGAGTATCTTGGTTTAGTTCTTGGTCTTGGGTTTGAGTTTTAGATTGGTGGTTTGGTGATCTGATCATTCTTTACAATCCTGATTGAGAAATTATTTAGTAATACGATAGCATGGCATATAACAATAAAGATTCTTTTTGAAACCATTTGTGGGTTTTAAGCTTTACCCACTTGCACATGCAATCTATTACTACATAATTCGCTCCTCAGTTATGGTCCTCACATGGTACAAGATATGATTTACAAGGTATTTAGAAACATGGTATGTAAAAGAGTTGATAAAGATTTGCAGGGTTTACAAGGCGAAAGATTTATATAAGGCTTCAACAGTGCATAATAAAGAAGTTTAGGTACTATAAGTTGGAGCATAGGTACAATGATACAGTAGGATAAAATAGAGGAAAAACTAGAAAACATCCCCCTTCCTGCCCTCGACTTCTACCTAGCCTCTACTAACTACAACCATAGAAAACCAAACATAATACAACAACATCGACAACTACTGCTCCACCAAAGGTCCTAAATGGTCATCACCATATAACTATCCAAGATCTTTCTCAATATGGACTACATCCAATGCATGATCTTATAAACCCTCCAGGCCTCAGCATTTGCATCACTAGACTCACGAGTTAATCTATCCACCAAAGCTCTCAACTCTTGATATTAATACTCATTTTGATGTCATATCAAATTAGATATCAATACGAACTTTGATGCTCAAAACATCCCATATTGAAGTCGACATCAATCATCTATATTAATACCACTTCTGATATTTAACAACAACCTAAGTATCAACATCAATCAGAAACTGAATTAAAACCGCTATCGTCTAAACTAGGGTCTTCAAAGAAGATATAAAATAGTAGCCACGAAACAACATTAGGGTTAAATAAACCTCCAACTGACTCAAAGCCCTAACCCCATTCACGCTCTTATCCTATTCACTTAGACTATACCTAATAGTCTTACTCAACTCTATATGAGTCGAACACTCTCGTAATATAATTTCCCAAATACTCTTAATCCTAACTTGTGTCAGGGACTAGATCCTGTAGCTCTGATACCAAACTTGTGACGACCTCAATCTCGGGGTTAGGAAATGAGGATCCACACACCAATAAACTAACAATAAATAAGCATAAACCCCGATTAACTATTAACAAGATCTATACAGGATTAAGTTTAAGACAAGATTACAACTACCAACCAGATAATATATATAACAACCCAAAATAATCTTTAATTTACACAATCCATTCCGACTTGGAACCGATATATAACCAATTGCATCTTTACCACTTCCAACTAATGCGCGTGCTCACACTCACTGCTACTTGCTCTGACATCCAGAAACCAATGACACGGTAGGGACTGCCAGGAACGCTCTTGCGAGCTGAAAGCGTAAGTCTGACCATCTTCTTTCTTAACTTCCATGGTTAGAGCAACGCAAATATATATATGAGCACAAAAGCTCAGCAAGTAACTACATAACAGTTCTATAAGGCAATAATAGTAAAAATAGAAAACTCTGAGGCATTTTACTTTTAAATCTCTAGGTGGAAGATTTCTATCTTTGGCTATACAAGGTTATGAAAAAAGATTTGGGCTTTCAAGAATCAAGGATAAGATAGGGTGAAATCGGACATTCATCGCAACTCAATAGAAGGAGTTAAGTAAACATCTATTTTATTTTTAATATTTTATAATATGGATGCCGAAAAAGATTTGGTATCACTTTAATGGAATTGTAACAAGAGAATTCAAGTTCACTAATAAGGTTCACCTTAGGGAATTTGGTAGAGAGTTTAGTATTCACGGTCTAATGGATAAGAAATGTTTTGAAGGTAAGGTACTAACAAGAGTAAGAGTTATTAATGGAAGTATTCAATTTAAGAAATAACATGGTGATTATTACAACTAAGCATTCACGAAAAAGCATATAGACTTGCATCAATTATAAGCATAAGGAGGTAGTAACTTGTCTCCCAACAGTTCTAAGATTATTCGATCTTGACGACACAAATCTTCCCCTTAGCTTCAGAACCTACACATTATATTAACCTCATTACAATTCACCCTTAAACACCTTATAAACCTATAAAAATCCTAGACTAACTTTTACTCTTATCATAACTACTATTACACAAGAACTTATAATTACAAGAATACACATAACTTAATCATATGCAATTCAAGTAATCCACACAGTCACATAATCACGTAATGGCATGGCATATACTACCAGTTATTTATATTATAATACCACCTAAATACCTAAACACATAAGCAAGTAACATATAAGAACTATTATTGACCTTAACTTAAACCTAAAGATGATGTGCAATTCTCGGACTCTTCACCTCAAAGTCCCAAATACAACAAATACCACTAAAGTTTCCTAATGCCACTCGAAAGGGTGCTCTCGGGTTTCTTGGTGGAAATGGGATGTCTCCACCTTAGGCCTTCAATCCAAACCACTTCCTACAGGTTGTTAAGACTCTAAAATAACTTCTAATGTTGGTGATACTCAAAGAACTCACTCCTATAGGCTTACAAAAATCAATATTCACACTAAGGTTCTTGCTAGCACGAGTTTGCACGTCCTGTGGTCCTTGGCCGATATATCAACTTCTACATGGGGCCTTCTAACAAAACCAATTCTCATGGATTCTTAAGACCTAAACCTAACTCTCAGACTTGGTTTCATGCCAAGGCCTCACCTAGGCTTCTCTAGGCCTCTGCTCAAACTTGACACTTGCCTAGCCTCCCAGGAATTCACTCTGCCCTATTTTCACTCACATAAAACTCACTTTTCTCACTCAATTCTTAATTCTAATGGTTTTCTAAACTTCCTAAGGATACATTATACTTATTTAAGACAAGGCCTCATGAAGGCCTAACTCATGGCATGGTTATAATCGACCAAAGTTCAAGCCTTTTCTGAGCTACTCTCGAAAATATGTGTGTGGACCTACCTAATTTCTAGTTTTTCAACTAATAAAAGCCACTGGACTCAAGTACAACTCAAGTCCTAACTCCAGTAAACTCGGGCCTAGCAAGGCCTTACCAAAACTCACCTAAAACAACCTATACTTTTGATACATAGTGCCTAGTGTACCTCCTTCCACCTTAACTCCTATTTCAACACCAAAACCAACAATCAAGCCAACAAATCTAACCTATATTGTACAAAACCCTATTGACTATCATTTTATGGAAAAATACGAGCATAAACCTAGCCATATGAGTCATTTACCGAAGCAAAACAGAGAGCATAGCAGAGTAGATTTTACTTATGAAATTTTAAGCAAATTTTTCAACAAAAAATACATGGTATCAACTTAATGGCTATAAAATTTGATCATGAATTATAAAGAGACATATTATAATAGCATTTTAGAGCATAAACTGTGGCATGCATTGCATAAAAACTCAAATTTAAGTCACATAGCACATTTATCTGAAATACTACTTATTCTACAACATGCAAACATAAACTTCAACTTTTAACGTAAAAATCATGGCATGCAAGGATATAAAATTTGTAAAATACATCTTATAAGATCATAAGTTCTTTAAAAGTCACATGCAAAGTCTCTTTATTCTTGAAAACAAACAAAACTATCACACAAACAACAAAATCCATTCGGCTCCTTGGGAGTCATTGCCGAATGCTTGAGGCCAAGATCATGGTTTAAAAATAGAAGCAAAACACTTTATCAAGACCATCTCTTGCTTACGTTTTATGTTCCATATTGAGTTCAACTCTAGATTCACAAGAATCAATGTTAAACCCTTGGCTTTATCCAAATGCAACTAAGAAACTAACCCCAAATGATGATATAAAACCAAATATAGTTGACCCTTGGTTAGAGGAGTTGAAAGGTGTAAGAAAATGGAGAAAATGAGGAAGAAAAATGAGAGGGGTGGGGGAGGTTTGGTGCGGCCGAGAGTGGGTAGGGAGAGGAGAGAGTGGAATGATGTGTTGGTGAAGAAAATGAGGTAAAATGAGTGTTTAGTCTAGCTTTTGTCTCATTCAAATGGTAGTGGATTTTGCTTTTTAACATTTTATCCTTCACCCCCTAATAGAAAGATTTTGCATGCAAGGTTTTATAGGTCATTTAGTTGGTCAAATGGAGTTAGTGGAGGGTGAAAGGTCGGTCTTACCCTTAATCTCTATTTGGATGGAATTTACATGCAAGGGCACACTTGTAAATCAATAACTATTAAAAGTATAATTAAAAAGAATGTGTTTTAGTAATTAAAATATAAATCCATAAATCACAAAATTAATACGATAAATACTATGATATTTTAGAAGTTTAATAAAATTGTTTTAAAAAATTTTGGACAAAAAGAATTTTTATTAAAAATAGTTTTTCTAATATTATCATACTAATAAATCATGAAAAATATAATTAACACATTAAAAATCACATAAGCAAATGCAAATAAATTGGTTTTATTTATTTAAAATTCCGAAAATCAATATTTTTAATTCTGAAAATTATTTTAATTCAAAAATAAATCTAAATTATTTAATTAGTTAATTTTAGTTAATAAATAATTATTTAATTGGTCAATTAATTTAAATATTAATTGATTAATTGATTTAATTAGTTATTAATTAATTTTAATTGATTATTTAATTAGATTTAATTATTTCTTTTGATTTAAAAATTCGGAAAAATAGTTTCGAGCATTAAATAACCTTTGGCAAAGCTTACAAGGAAAAGTGAGAAGTTTATATGAAATTGAGAAGTGTGAAGAAAGTTTTTAGGAGTTGAAGAAGAGATTGATCATGGCACCTATTTTACCACTTTGAGATGATCAAAGAGAGTTGTAATCTAGTGATGCTTCTCATATGAGATTAGGTTTTATGTTTATGCAACACAATAAAGTTATTACATATGCATCTAGACAACCGAAACCTTCTCAGACTAGGACTATCTAGTCGATAGGTTTTCTTAGACTAGGACTAAGGCTATTGATGTTAACCTTCTTAGACTAGGACTATCTTGTAATTTTTGCATGTAATCTATAAATTTCATGAAATGTATTCGTTTGATATATTAATGAAATTTCCTTTAATTTCATGATTTAGTCTCTGTTTCTCTCATATTATGTGACTGAATGTTCTAACTGTAATTTGTTAATCTTTACTTCATCTATTTGCAAATTATCCTTTGATGAATGTTTTGATTACACTTATGGTCAATAATGAATTGTGATGATTTGAGAAACAGTTGAAGCACGGGTTCATGCATCAGAACCTGTGATAGTTGGAGCTGAGAGTGTTACTTATCAGAAAGAAACTATAGCTCAAAGTTCTGATACTTTGAAGAGGAAATCTGTAAGTTCTGAAGCTGCTAAAGCAACTCCTTCACTGGCAAGGAGACTAAATAAAATGAGGGCAGAAAGGTACAAGGCCAAGCCTATATCTGAGGATTCAACTGAAGCTGAGGAATGGGATCAGGAATCTCTGATCTCATTAGGACCTGTGGTAATTGAAGCTCTTCCATTCCCTATTCAAGCTTAGAATACTGTGTGAACACCTCCTGTCTCTCCTATTAAAGCTACAAATGATGCTGAAGAATAAACTACAACTTCTGAAATAGATATTCATAATTTGAATACACCAAATGTTCTTTATCTGGAAGCTTCATCTAAAGAAGCTGAGCAATCTCCAACTCATTTTCCAATTTTAAATGCTGAGATACCATCTACACCAACCATACCAGCTCTAGAGATAAATTCTGATGTTCAGAATTTACATGAAGCTGTTCCTGAATCTCCAGTTACTTCACACACTGTTGTGCTGTCAAAACATATTGAGTCTTACTCAAATTCTGAAGAAAGTGTTTCTGTTCAGACTCCAGTTCCCATTCTAGGCAAGGAAGAATTGGTGAATAAATTTGTTGAAAAGGAAGCACCTATTCCTTAGGAGGATACTCACAGAGGTGTAGAGTGGACCAAGAAGTGGAATGACACTGATTTCATTCCAAGTTCTAACGTTTTGATGGAGCATATTGCTAAAGCTGATGAGTTGCTCACAAATGCTGATTTAAAGACACAACTCAAGATCACTACTCTTTCTACCAAACATCTTCAAGGTCTACATTCTTCTACTCATGAAAAGGTTGATACACTAAAGGAACATACTGATAAGCTAGATCTACAAATCAAGCTTGACAAGAACAGATATATCAGACCTACTCTTGAGAAATTAAAGCCATTGAGAAGATTCAAGAGAAGTAACATGCCCAAATTGATGAGGTCCTGGCTAACCAAGTTTCTCAGAAAGCTCAATTGGATGAAATCCAATCTTCAGTTGAACTTCTTCTTTCTCTCTTACTTCCTGATGATGCCAAAAAAGGAGAGAAGGTAGTTAAGTCCAAATGCTCACCTACTCAAATACTGAAGAAAAAGGATGATAAAGGTGATGACTAGGGAAACTCTAATAACAGCAGAGGTCAAGGAAAAGTTCAAGGAAAATCTTCTACACAAAACAAGTTAAGTTCTGATATTGTGAATGCTAAAAGTCTGAAGTCAAGTTCTTATAAGCAAAGTCTGATGTCAAGTTCTGATATTCTGATTCAGTCAGGATCTAAAGACTCTCAGAAGTTTTTACAAACTCTCAAGCTAAAAGGGAAGCATACTACTATTTATTACAAAAATCCTAAAATCCAGACACTTGATGAGGAGATAGCTAGAAGATTATTTCTGAAACAAAATCCAGGGATGGATTTGGAAACTCCCAAGGAGGAAGAATCTAGATTTGCAGCTGAGAAGATAAATCTTAAGTCTAAAGCTTCTGATGCAAAGAAACCTCCAAGGCCTAAGGAAAAGACATTGTGATAAGGGAAATGTCAAATTCCGAGACTTCAAAGTCCAAGACTAGATCACAAACTGAGATTGATCCTAAGTCAAAAGGAAAAGAAAAGGTTGGTGAACCTTTAAAGATTGAGAAAAAGATAAGTTCTTCCATTCCAGTCTATCAAACTATAATGCATGATGATGATTTGATAGGAGATGAAACTATTCAAATTCTAAAGAGAAGAAAGATGATTGAAGAATCTAAAAATAAATTTTCAGAAAGATAATTCTAAAAATTATTTTAATTCAAAAATAAATCTAAATTATTTAATTAGTTAATTTTAGTTAATAACTAATTATTTAATTAGTCATTTAATTTAAATATAAATTGATTAATTGATTTAATTAGTTATTAATTAGTTATTAATTGATTATTTAATTAGATTTAATTATTTTTTTTGATTTAAAAATTCTGAAAAATAGTTTCGAGTTTTAAATAACCTTTGGCAAAGCTTACAAAGGAAAGTGAGAAGTTCATTTGAAATTGAGAAGTGTGAAGAATGTTTTTAGGAATTGAGGAAGAGATTGATCATGGCACCTATTTTACCACTTCGAGATGATCAAGGATAGTTGTAATCTAGTGATGCTTCTCATATGAGATTATGTTTTATGTTTATGCAACACAATAAAGTTAATACATATGCATCTAGACAACCGAAACCTCGTGAACAGAAGTATCCTACTCATGACATGGAATTAGAAGCAATAGTATTCACCCTGAAGGTTTTGAAAAATTATCTATATGGAGAATGATATGAGATTTATACGGATCATAAGAGTTTGTAGTACATATTCACGCAAAAGGAACTTAATATGAGACAACGAAGATGGTTGGAATTGATCAAGGACTACGATTGCACGATTAACTATCACTCAGGATAAGCGAATATAATGGAAAATGCATTAACTAGAAAGGAAAGACTAAATTTGTTAACAATACCCGGGGAGTTATATAAGGACTTTCAGATTCTGGAATTGGAGGTTAGAATTTGCAAGCCTAATGAAGCAAATATGTATAGTATGACTTTTCATCAAGAATTGATTGAGAAGATAAAGAAATGCCAAGAGGAAGTAATGAATCAAGATATTAATCGTTTGATAGGAGAAGAGTTATGCACTCAAAAGGATGGTCAAGGTATTCTCAGAGTTTCTTCTAGAATTTGGATTCCACCAGTGGTAGAGTTAAGGAATGAAATTCTACAGGAAGCTCACAACTGAAGGTATTCAATCTATCCAGGAAATACCAAAATGTACAGAGATTTAAAGAAGAAATATTGGCGGCCAGACATGTAAAGAGAAATTGAGGAATGGGTTAACAAATGTTATACGTTTCAAAGAGTTAAGGCGAAGCACCAGAGACCAAGTGGATTATTACAACCGTTTGAGATTTTAGAGTGGAAGTGGGAGCATATTGCTCTGGATTTTATAGTCGGATTACCAAGGATGAAATGAACAACGATGCCATTTGGGTTATAGTGGAAAGACTTATTAAGTCATATCATCTTCTACCTATTAATGAATGAATTTTATTCGAAAAGTTGGTTCACATGTAATTGAAGGAGATAGTAGTTCGTCATGGAGTTCTCATGTCTATTGTATTCGACCAAAATTTAAGATTTAATTCTAGGTTTTATAAAAGTTTTCAAGAATGTTTGAGGAGCTAAGTTGAATATAAGTAAAGCTTATCATCCATAGACTGACGACCAACTTGAAAGAACGAACCAGACAGTTGAAGATATGTTACGTGTTTGTGCTAATGGTTTTAGAAGAAATTGAGATGAAGTTGGAAAACGTGAGATACTTGGACTAAAGTTGGTACAAAAAATGAAGGAAGTTGCCGAGATTGTTTAGAAAAGGTTAAGTGCTGCACAGGATCGTCAAAGGAAATATGCAGATCAATTCAGAAGGAATATGGAATTCAAATAAGGAGATCCGGTATTACTGAAACTGTCACCGTGTAAATGATTGTCGAGATTCGTAAAGAAAAGAAAGCTGAGTCCATGATACATTGGACCTTTTAAATTTTGGAACGTGTCGGCAAGGTAGCATAAAAATTGGCGTTAACCCCGCATATGGAGCACATTCATAATGTATTTCACGTATCGATGCTTAAGAAGTACAATCCAGACTCTAGGCATGTAATCGAATATGAGTCAATAGAACTTCAAGCAGATTTATCATATGTAGAGAATCCAAAAGATATTCAAGAAGAAAGAGACAAAGTGTTGAGAAATAAAGTTGTAAATTTAGTAAGAATGTTGTGGAGAAACACAAAGGTTGAAGAGTCAACCTGGGAGCTAGAAAGTGATATGCAAGAAAAGAACCATCAGTTATTTACTTAGGAGATTGTTAGGACAGAATCCTTTTAAGGGGGGAAGGATGTAATATCCAGGATATATCGTGTAATTATTTTTATCAATAAATAATTATTATATGATTATTATGTGATTTTTTTATGAATTATCTGATGATTGGTATTGGTATTTAGATATTTTTATGTGATAATTTTGGTATTTTTCTGGTAATTTTTAGATTGTTAAATGATTTTAGAAATGAGTTATAGATTTAATAATTATTTTCTGAGTAATTATAAAACTATTTTATAAAACAGGGAATCATCCAACTTCAACCGTTTTTACGTTTTTACAACTCGAAACTCTTCAGAAAACTCCTTATCTAATCTGAGTATTCCAAACATTTGTCATGTTTTGACCTTTTCGATCCGGAGTACGATTTGACCCGTACGAGTCCGGATTCTCGAGAGACGGGACATTATTACATTGTATTCTCGTAGAGTGTTTTATAAGAAGCCCGGTTTTGATAATTATGCAAAACTGATATCAAATCAGATCATTTTTGAAGTTACTTAGCGACTAAATAATCTATTTTCGGATCCAATACGATCTAACGGTTATTAATATTCCAAAAGTATAAATAGCCTTTTCCTTATTTTATTTTATTCGTATAATTATAAAAAAATAGTTAAAACCAATAATTTACAGAAAAAACTCGAATACTCGTCGCGTTCTTGAAAATCAAACCTAAGAACGAAGGCGTTATTGAAATCAAAACTAGGCGTATAAATAGCTTAATCGAAACTCTTGAAAAGTACTTTCAGAATCCACCATCAATTTCAGTGCATGAATCAAGGTTTTTTTCCTATTTATTTAATTTAATTTGAATTAATTAATGATTAAATTATGACATTTTTATTTTGATGTTTGTATGATTTGATGATTGTATCTTATAGATAATTTTGTCCCGATCATTTTGATATATTATATGTTGAATTTGGAGTTCAATAACATATAGAAAAGGGGTTTGATCTTCGAAATAATAAAATTAGGGTTTATGTGTTTGAATGTTCTTAATCAATGTTTGGGTATTTTTAAACCGTTGATTCTGGATTGAAGTTGAGAATACTAGTTTGTAGATAGTCTCAAGACAATTCGATTCATGTAATTGGTTTTGATATGGGACTGTTAAATCAAGCTCGCCGGAAGAGAGAAGCTCACCGGAAACGTTAAGTTTCCAGCCGATTTTCCGGCCGATTGGCGAACTGTTTCCAAGATTTAAGGCCATGGTGAAGTTTTTGGCATCGAGGATTACTAATCTACAGTTTTGTGCTAAGTTATGGGCAAGGACACGACGGCCGACGAAGTCGTCGCCGGTGTAGTCGCCGAAGAAGACGATGGGGATGGCTAAATTGCCATTTTATTCCCGATGTTTATCCTCATTTACAAAAATAATATTTATGTTGTAAAAATTTGTAAAAATAATATTTATGTTTTATATATTTTCAAAAATATTATTCTCTTTTTATAATTATTATCAGAAATTGTTTTTAATTATTTAAAATTCCAAAAATCAATATTTGTAATTCTGAAAATTATTTTAATTAAAAATAAATCTAAGTTATTTAATTAATTAATTTTAGTTAATAACTAATTATTTAATTGGTCAATTATTTTAAATATTAATTGATTAATTGATTTAATTAGTTATTAATTAGTTATAATTTATTATTTAATTAGATTTAATTATTTCTTTTGAATTAAAAATTCCAAAAAATAGTTTCAAGCTTTATCATTTTAAATTATTTTCAAAACTCGATAATTATTATAAAATGATTCATTGACCCATTTTAATTCCGAAAAATATTTAAAAATTCGTATTGGATATCTGGAAAATTATTTTAACCCCGAATCTCCTTTGAAAAATTATTGATGTATAATATGCATGTATGTGTATGGTTTAACGGTTTTATCGTAACTCTCAATCCATAAGTCGGATTTGGGTGAAATGATGGGTAGATAGAAGCCTGTAACGAATATAATGAGATGAGAATAAGTATTGATAACTATATATGCTGTCTAATAAAGGAAGCGAGGCATAGAAAAGGAAACCAGGTGATCAATAAATAGAACCAAGTCATAGAAAAAGAATGCAAGTGATAAGTGAGAAAAAAAGAGGCATAGAAAAAGAAAAGAAATGGTTGTTGAGTAGAAATGTGAGACAAATGCAAGTAAAGTTGGAAATCATCTGTGTTGAGGAAAGTACTTCTGAACCTTCCTCGAGATATATTGCAAATATATCTGAACTTTCTCATAACATGTTGCTAGTGTTCAAAATAGTCCTTTTTTATATTGTAAATGCTTAAATTATTTAAACTTGAACCCTGATCAAATCTTTGAACTTCAGCTGAAAGCCTTATTCTTTGTAAACACCGAATGTTGATTTTCCCGGATATTAAACAATACAAATACAATATTACATATACACCGTATACCAAATACTGAAACAGAATTACTTGAGCATAAAGAAACTTATATTCCCTAGAATACCCTATAAAATCAAAGATCTACACCTTGTATTATCATTGATCCATTGTTCATCAGTTACCTGATTCCTCACCAGGCTTGAAGTCGTTCTTCATATTTACACCTTGATATAGCCTGGTGATACCTGTCAAATATTTTATGCTCCGAGATAAATATTTTATCAATGTTAATTATGATTATGTTTTATTAAATTACAATGATTATCATATTGAATTGATTTCGAATTGGATGGTTTTATAAATATGGACTAGATTCATGGTCGGATCAGATTTGTGGTCATATTAGGCCAATATGTGCATGGGATCTAGTATAGAGAGCAGAGTTGTATGCCTTGCTCGGGGTTAGTGCGTGACTGATCAGCAACCTAACCTTGGTTTTAAAAGTTTTAAAATGAATATCCAATTCTAATGATTACTTCACAAGAAACTTGATTCCTATGAATCATTTCAATTATGACTTGCTGTGCTAGTTAGCTCACCCTTGCATATCTATTTATGTTATTCTTCAGTTAAAAAGGAAATGGTTGGTAACGAGAATTCCCAATCCAGTGTGCGAGTTAGGATTCCAGGCTAAACGGGATCAAGATAGAAAGAGCTTTATGTTTAGTTTTGAGTTATGTAAGCTTGTAAGAATGCTTTCATTATTAGTTGTATGTTGAACTAGTTTGGATTTGTTACGATATAATAAATGATAAGGTTGTGGCTTATTTCATACTTTAACCTACTGTGATCCATGGTTATGGTATGTAAGGGTCATTTCATATATTACTTTCATAAAGAAGTTTGTATATGGTGTGAGTGTGTGTGTTATGAACCCCAAACTTCTGACACGGGTTTGGAGGGCGTCACATATATCATCTTGATGCTTGGATTCACGCGCCAATGCTAATACATATGGGCAGATGAATGCAAATGAATTATCTTCTAAATCCATGCACAACTTGTGAGTGTACCATGGATGAAATAAGGCGTTGCATAATTAGTTTTTATGCAAAATAAATATATATACTTTGATATTATTTAATAAATAAATAAGAAATTAAAGACTTACATCATAAAAATTTGCAGAATGGGTATATTAAGCCAACTCAACTTCAAAAACTCGTAGACATCTTCGTTGGTGACATACATGGGAACTTTAGCACTTTTATGAAATTTAAAAACCTCCTCATTTTAATCAGTAACGTTAGTAGTAGATTCTCGAGGCATATTTTCAACCAAAAGTTTGACATTTTTCACTCAATTTGCCACCCCTTGGAAGATCTTGATTCTTGATAATAGGCGTCATTGACTCTTCACTAACAATCTTTTTTTTTTAGTTTCTGAGAAGCTACCTTATAACATTTTTTCTTCGCAGGTTCCTACTTAAAAATAAATAAAGTCAAAACTGCATTTTTCTTTATTTTCCTCTATAGTTCTATGAAGTGGAACAAAATGAATAGCCTTAATTTTTTTATTGAAAGTTCTTACCTAACTCAAGATCAAAAGATCTTTTGGCCATTGAACAAAAGCTACCAGTTGCGTCGCCGACAGTTTTGAGGCAGCAACAACCTTGTCTAACAAGCAATAAAATATATATTACTAATCTAAAAAAAGTACAAAATTAAAACTAATTAACACATAATTACCAATTAGACATTCTAGTATAAGAAAATTATAAAGCAGCTAAGATAAAAATGTTTAGAGGACATAAGTTACCAAAAAAATTAAAAGGCAGTTTGTTGAGGTTAAAATTGCTTACAATTTTGTTAAACACTTCTCTAGTGTGCTCTTACCCATTCATAACTATGCACAGTCGAGGAAATGGATGGATCAATGGATGATTCCGACGTGTCTAAAGAAGCGATGGGATCATTTTGGTGCCACTTGCCCCTGTTTCCTATATATCCACCTTTTCTAACAAAATGTGGATCTTTGTTGTCTTTATTACTTTCCTTCGCTTTTTCACTAATTTCCTACATATTAACATATGTAAAACAAAATGAGGTTTGGATTAAAATGTTATGGTGAATAATATCCAACTCAAGAAACTATCAATATTCTTGAAAAAAAACTACTAATGTTTACCTTAAACTCAGGAGATTCGTGTATCTTTTTATAGGTTTCCCAGTCATCTCCATTAATATAAGGATATGTTTCACACGCGTTCTTGGGTATGCAAAAAATATCGAACCAGATTTGCCTTGAAATCCTTTTAACTCTTTCCTATAGCTTCCAACACTTGATTTTTTAACCGGTCATCCTTTAATTTCCAGTGCATCAATTATAACCGATTTTAATTTGCAAAGAAAGACAGTGAAGAATAAACATCTAATCTAATAGATTTTTATAAATATATTTGCATACCTTAATATCTTCCCAAATCACATTCTTTAATCCCTGGCTAAGTATATCTAAACTCTTGATATTTATATTAACATGTAATCTTCCAGCTGTTCCAACATATGACGCAAACCGGGGTGCCATCTCCCCTATAGGGTTACCATATTCATCAAACTCAAGGTTGGACTCGATTTTTTTATTTTTAACTTTTTCTTTTAACTTCGAGCACAAGGTTGGACCTCTAATTTTTCTCTTATTTCCTCGACTTGAACTTGACTTATTATTATCCACATTCATTACAAATACTTGGATCATGAAAGCAAATATGGTATGAGGTAATATGGAAAGTAAAAAGTGATGAACTATAAAAAATATAGTAAGTTAACATGGGATCCTTACAACAACTTTCACAGGAATTTGCAAGTAATGTATAATGTATTGACATGACATATAGAATTCTCCATATTCGAGATATAATAAGCTATAAAACTATTCTTCTCGCCTTCCCTATTTCATATTTAAATTTTTAACAGAAATTATATTTAAGTAAACTCGAAATTAAAGGTACAATGGGAACATGTAGCAAAGAGTTAGAAAATTAGGATGTACACTATATGTCTTTTAAGATGAATCTTTTTCCTATGGATAAATGGAGGTTTACTATAGCATTCACTTAAAATTTACCAAAATTGGAAGTGGTGAAAAACTAAAAATCATATTATAAAGTCTAAAAATTTAAGTTTAAATGCGTTAATTACTTGATAAAAAGTTGCATAACAATATAAAAACATGATAATAATAAGTAATAATGTGAGGAATTGGTTTATTATTGATATCACTAGTAGTATCATTATTATTAGAATTGTACTTATTAGAATTGTAGTTGTTGGATTTAATCTAAACTATGGTATTTATTTATTTATTTATGTTTATTTGGTCTATCTCTTTAGTGTTGGTGGTTGTGGGAATTAGTCTGCAAGGTGCGGGAGAGTTTTTAGGAGTTCAGTAGTTGAGTCTGTAGTTGAGGAGTTGTTTTAGGATGTTTAGTTATTTGTTTCCTTCTTTGTAGTCTGTAGTTCTCTTCTATATATGTATCGCAAGAAGCTGAATAAAAATAACTTTCCCAGAAAACTTATCTTTCTTGTTTCACATACATACAGACACCTATATTTATATTGTGTAAACAGGCATTTGTAGGAGGAGGAATTCTTTAATTATTATTAGAATTGTAGTTGCAATATATTCTTGTAAGTACTGGATACACAAACTCCAGTATTAGACTAGCCTTTCATTTTAATAATGTATCCAATGACTACAGGGTTGTTAGGTTTGTATTTCCAGTCCCTGGTACTAATGTCGTTCCAGTTGTACATATATATTCTGCAAATTTCAATTTGCACCATGAAGCTACAAATATGTCAATAAGTGAGCTCATTTTGACATACAGATCTACAGTCAAGTTTCACTTTCAAGTAGTCTGCTGGAGGTCTAGTTTGGGTATTTGGTACCTACATTTTAAACACTTCAACAAAAACAATATTGTGTTTATCATGGGGTATCACACAAAGTCTTGCAGTCAATGTGAAAGTTGTTATAGCAGCATTTTTCGAACTCCCCGTGGTAGAAAAGACTGTGTATGCCATGTAATCTAATGATTTTGAACGATATGGTCAAGGTTATTGAAAGGCATATGTTATAGCCTATTTATTTATTCAAGGATTTAACTCAACTCAAATAAGAATGTAATAAGTAAATAGTGGATCTATCGTTAGAGAGATCTCACAGAGTAACATATGTCAAAGGATTAAGTAACATTGTTCATCTACAGACTTGATGACTTAATTCACTGGAAGAAGCTCAAGAAATTGATCAAGCCTCAGTGATATAAATCAAGATTGTGGATTTAATCAAGTGACAGAGATCTCGTCAGGGTATCAATTATTTACAAGGATTTAGTCTGAAGAAAATCAAGAGTATCAAGGTCAAGGCATGAAGAAACGTCACGGAAGTTAGTCACTCATGAACCAGACAGTACATCGAGTGTCAACATTGAAGTGGTGGAATTAATTCATATATTTCAGTGATTTTCAAAAGATATACAGAAGAATGGATGCTGCTCAAGATTAGTATTAATTCTCTATTAATTAATTAAGTCATATAATTTAATTAAGAAAATAAATTATATCTGTAAAGATTAATTTATTTTATTAATTGAATTAATTGATTAATTAATTCTGAAATAATATTAAGAATTTTCAGAATTTAAATTGGTTTAAAAATCTGTTTTAATTCAACAAGACAACTGATTGTATTAGTATGACAATCGGTATGACAATCAATAGTCATACCGAAAGTCATGCTAATTCAAAAGGATTGTCTTACCAGAATTATTATAGGATTTAAATCTATTTATTTTCAGCAAAAACAATCTGATTGTCCAACCGAAAGTCTTGCTAGTTCATTCTGATTGTCTTGCTAGTTCTAAAAGATAGTCCTACCGAAAGTCTTGCTGAGCCAAAGAGATTGTCATGCCAGTTCATTTTCATTCGGTTGGTTGATAAAAGAAGCAGAAGCTGAACATCCATTTTAATCATACATAACACAACATTGAATATTAAACAGCAGAACACAGAACAAAAGAAACCTGCAGAGAAATTATTGCAAATTCACAGATCATTTATTTCTAGTATTTATTGTTAAATCCAATCCACTAGAAATACTTTTCTTGTTCTTGTGTAACTATCTAGCGGATGGAAATCCCTAGAACTTAATCTCAAATCGCTTTTAGCATTTGATCTTTTTATTGCAAAAATAGAAAAAGTTCATGTCGAATTTATTCTAGATTTGTAATAATTGATTTGAGATTAATCCCTTGTAAACGATACCATTGTTGTAACACCTTTCAAGTTTAATAATAATTTTATTTAACTTGAATTTTGATTCACCTTTTTTATTCCGCATTTTACAAGATTAAACGGTATTGTTTGTATTCAATCCCCCTTCTACAAACATATTGAGAGCTAACAGTTATGTTGTCCCAGATGAGCAAAACTTGATTGGAATGACCTAATGTTCTTGACCACAACACCTCCTAAATACAAAAATATGAAGTAGTGGCCGACCACTCTAACAGGCTTCAGGTATGCAGATCAAGACATCAAACAGTAACATCTGTAAGATTTAAAATTATACAAAATGATCAGACCTTCTTTTGTTTTTTGATAGGGAAGCAGTTGAATTTGTACTAATATTGCCAAGGTCTAGTTTGCATATTTGGTACCTACATTTTCATAAATTTATCTATACATTTATATTCTCGTCAAGAACTATCTAAGGTTGGCTGTGCACTCATCAATATAATTGAAGATATATATGATATGTTATCACTTTCATACAATAACACACAAGTTCATCCTAGTCTGTTAAGGTATGTAATATATTAAGAAATTTAAAAATTCAAATAATGTCTGCATACAACTTAAATATTAGCCTTAGTATTGACTATCAGGGAAACCTAAGAAAAGCCATGCAAATGTATCCTATAAATGAATTCACCGTTGTTTAACTATACTGCCTTTTCACGACTATATTATGTAAAAGAATTGCAAAATAAAAGTAGATTTATATAAAAAGAGCTTAACAAATCTCATAAACTAACCTTTGTGAAATGTTTTGATTTTGACTTATATAAAGCTATTCAAAATTAATATTCCAATATGGATAGAATTTGTAAGTGCCCTGCAAGTTCAAATAAAAATACCAATTAATAACAAAGATTTGTAGAAAGCTGAATTGAATTTTTCTTATTAAATTTCTAAAAATTATTTTTATAAATTTGATATTTTCAGGGACCTATAAAATTTAATTTTAGCAATTAATATTTTTATAATTATTAATTTCTAAAAGTAATATTTCTATCTCTCACTTGACTTATAGAAATTGCAGTGTTTGAACAACAAAATCAGGAGTACTGATTAGTAGTGTAGGATCAACTCAGTAGCTTCCTGTCTTTCTAAAAGACATGAACCTGCCTCTAATGTTCTCTTAAATTTAGGTTGACACTGTAATCCCACAGTGTCATTCCATGCAATAAACACGCAACATCCTAATTTTTATTTCAAGTGAAACATGACAATCACTACAACAAATATGGCAATTTATGACGGTTTTTTTGAACTGAAATCATCGTAATTGAGACATTTACGATGGAAAAAAATCATCGTTTTTGGTCGAGTAGTAAGTTCGTTTTTTCGTCATAAGATAAAATTGCGTCGCAAGTTAGGAAGTAGGGGCCCAAATACTCAATAAAATATTAAATCTACTTACGACGGAATATAAGCTTAAATCGTCGACGGTTTTTTTGAACTGAAATCGTCGTAATTGGCCTATTTTATTGTAGTGAATATAAGCTTAACTTCATATAAGATCCTGCCAACTTGAAGAGCAAAATGCGATGATTAAGTACAATTAATTCACATACTGCATATGTAAAAGGAAAGATTTTCTTCAAACTGTTTTGGTTTACACTACATATAAACCCTAGTTAGCGTTTCTCAGAGACATTTTTTCTAAACAGGACCCAGTTATTCCAAAATATCCATATGCTTAAGTAAACTGATATGCAATTAGGTGTATGTATCTAGGTAGAAGTGGACCTTCTAGAGATGGCTGGTTTGACACCCTATTCGAGACCAGGAGGCCAACTATATACATCCGTCATCGGGTTAGACTATCACACGCGAGGCTGGCCTAGAATATTGACGACACAAAAGATTTTAAATATAGTAATCTGATTTATATTACCAGTGTTAAGACTCAATTGTTTTCATCTGTTTGCAAGTTTCAGACAATTAATTAATTGCAAAGCATACTTATAAAGGCATTCCACAACTCCATGTAGTTTTGTAGTGGTGTTGGTTTGTATGCTTAGTGGCCCCATTTTCTTGTGCAGGAGTTTCAAATAGTTGGAATTTATTCTTAATTTATCATTTAAGTATTTATTTTATGTGTATTTTTTTTAAATAAATATATAGTTGGTGGCATTAGGTGATCACGTCATGCACATATGGAGTGTTATTAAGAGATTAGTACATTATTTGTAAATAATCAACATCCACATCCTCGTTTCCCTTTAAATTTAGAAAACCCATTGAGAAAAGAGAATTTCCATCAAATTGGTCATACTCATCCTCGTCTTCAAACCATCGACTAAAAGAACGATTGTGTTCATTTGTAAGCCACTTTCCACTCTTTAAAGGATGCATCTGCTAAATCAAGGCAATGTATTTCTTTAGTCATGTGTTGTAGGACAAATAGATATGCCTTATCGCACAATTCAGCACTAGGAGTGATCATTTTATTTCCCAACGTACCTTGACCTTCGAGTCTTCCTTCATGACAAGATTTAAGAATTTCGACTGGATCAACAGAAGCTAAGTACTCAGTGCAAAATTCAACAGTCTCTTCAAATGAATATTATTTAATAATGATACCGATTCCTAACGTATGCTTTCAGGATACACAAGAATCTCTCAAATGGATACATTCACCACAAATATAACGGACCACATAATTTAATTTCTCTCACCAGATGAATAACTAAATGTGCCATATTATCAAGGAACGTAGGAAAATTCACAAAGTGTAAATATAATAGTGTCTTCCAAAGTATCCAACATCATGGGATCAATCACCTTACTGCATATAGCATTAAAAAAGAAACATAATTTTGTTATGACCAATATCACATGCTTCGGAAATATTCCTCGAATGGCAATCAGTAATAAATGTTGCATTAATAAATGAATATAAATGATTTTAGCCCCACCAATTTCAAATCTTTCATCGATACAAGCCTTTAAATGATTGAAGAATACCCTGGTGGAATCTTAATACCTGATAAACACTCACAAAAACTAATTTTCTCCTTTCGAGACAAAGTATAACATGTCGGCGACAAATATGAACATTTTCTTGATATTTGTGGTGCTAGTTCTTTTCGTATTCCCATATTTTCCATGTCTAATCTTGCTTTGATTCCATCCTTTATCTTTTCAGGTATATTCAACAATGTCCCAAAGTGTAATTACCTATGAAATGGAAAATATGGGAATCCTTGATTCCATCAACTGTGACTTCCTTGCTTGATTGACATCATAACATGCACATATTGACATATCTGTGCCGCTGTGACATGCACACTAGTTTGGAGGCATCAAGGTACTAGTTTGGGGGCATCAAGGTACAAAGCCTATGTATAAAAACCAGAAATTGGTCTCATGCATTAGTCCTGTCTTGATTTCTCTCCTTTTTATCAATTCTTACTCCTGCTTTCTCCTATCACCTCTTTTCCATGACCTTTCTTTTATTTCTTTTTGCTCCTACGTACATACCGCAGTTCATCTCCCCCTGTGACTTCCTTGCTTTGATTCCATCCTTTATCTTTGATTCCATCCTTTATCTTTTCAACACTATTTTCTGATTTCCTTCGTATTCCCATATTTTCCATGTCTATTTAGGTAAACCTTTATCTTTTGATTCCATACTTTTTATTTTTCCGATAAGGGTAATTACCTATGAAATGTTTACCTGTACTTTGAAAGGTTTCCATATGCAGGAAAATTATTTATGGTGCAAAATATCATGGCACGCAAAGTGGAATCAGAATGACTATAAGCATCATAAATTGTTACACCTTCGTCCCATAAGAGTTTTAAGTCTTCAATAAGCGGTTAAAGATAAACATCTATGTTATTCCCCACTTCCTTGGGACCTGAGATTAGTAATGTCAACAATATGTACTTACGCGTCATGCATAACCACAGAGGCAAATTCTAAATAGTCAAAAGAACTGGCCATGTGCTATGATTAGAGTTCATAGTACGATATGGATTCATGCCATCTGCACAAAGTCCAAGCCGCAGATTTCTAGGTTCCTCGCTAAATACACGAAACTTTCTATCAATGATTATCTATTGTGGAGAGTTAACACGGTGTCTAAGCTTCCCATCATATTTTCTCCCTTCTATATGCCACCTAAATAGTTTTGCATCTTTTTCATTCGCAAATACGCGACTGAATCGCTGCACTATAGGTAAATACCATATTACTTTAGCATGAGGCCTTTTCTTATCCTCTTTACAAGAATTACTACCCTGGCGCTTGTATCGATATGCACCACACTTGGGGCATGTGTCTAAATCTTCATGCTCATTTTGGAATAGCACACCGTCATTTGGACAATCATGTATCCTTTTTACATTCATGCCCATTGGACACAATACCTTCTCTTCCTCGAAGGTAGAAGTAGGGAGTGCGTTAGTCGTAGGAAGTATTTCTCCTAAAAGTTAAAGCATCTATGTAAAACTCTTATCACTCCAATTATGCTTAACTTTTAGCTTACACAACTTCAAGGTTGTTAAAAACCTAGTAAATTGATCCTTACACCCATGATACAGAAGTTTCTTGGAATTGTCAATCAAATTATTAAAGATGTCTTGTTGGTGAATGAAATGATCTTCCATATCTTGTATCATCTCATGTATCGTATCATTCTCCTCATCTTCTTCGACCCGAGGTCCTAGTAGAGTGTACTTCTTCATCATGCGAAATCCACTTCACATAACCCTCTTTCAACCCATGACGAAAAAGATGAATCCGGACTGTATCAACATTACTGTACTTTTTAAAATTATTACAATCACGGAAGGGATATAAGATCATTTATTATTTTCCCTCTTCGTTCTTTTTTTTTCGAATATAAAATCGCACACTCGACAAAGTCATTAACACCATTAATATAGTTAGCGGTTGCACGCGAAATTTTGTACATCCATGTTTGGTCCATGATGATTTACTACAGCAACGAAACAAAGGCCAAAATTAAATTATATGATCATTAATATTTAGTAATATTTACCAAATTATTTGCATTATTATGTTCTAAATTCTAGAATTTAAATGTAAGATTGATGACTAAGTTAAATCTAAAGTCATAAACATGTATTCTAAAATTATAGATTCTTTCAGTCTAAAATATAAGCTCACTATTACTAGGATTTAGGTAGGATTTTTTCTTTATAGTGTGTTACTAATTTTAGATACAATTTTTTAAAAGCCACAACAACATATTTTAATAACATATCAGTTAAAGTCAAACTAGCTATTTTTATAACTTAATTCAAATTACCTTAATGACATCATCATCCTAATCACCATTAAAGCACAACAAAAAAATAATAACTATTTATCACACTAAAAAAATCAACAAATAAAAGAACCAAGATTAATTAAAAACCAACAAAAATTAAACATAATTTTTTTAATAAACTAACAAATTTATATATGCAATTAATATCCCTTTCAAACAAAGATTAGCAACCACATTAAATCTAATCTATAATGTTATACAAATAACAACAAAATTATAGAAAATTACCAGAACCAAAATATAAAAAATTCAAAAGCATTTTAACTGTGAAATTTTTAGAAACCTAAAATAGTCTAGAGATCTCATTCATACTAAGATATGAAACATGATTTTAACAGTTGGAAATACAAATATGACAACAAATAAGAATCTTATCAAAAACCTAAACATAGACTATTGATGTCAAGAATCAAACACTAAAGATACATGAAGCCCAGAGACAGAAATTATCATAGCAAGAATAGGTACACATACAAACCAGTGACATGGATAGAAGAGAGAAGAGGGAAGGAGAGAGAGGGAGAGAGAAATAAAGATACATGAAACCCACACACACAAATTAGCATTGAGAGAATGTGTATACATACAAACCTGGCTGAAAAATAAAAATATGATATTAGTATATTAGCCTGTATACATGTATATATATAATCCTATCAAAACTCAAAAGGTAAATAATCAATTACAAGATGAATTAATTGTTGAGAAATCTAGCACCTGTATAATTTCCCCCCTAGTGTTTGAATATGAAACTGAACAAAAACACAAGATGTACGTACTGGTCTATCTTTCATTATAACCAGAATTACAAAACAAGTAGCCAAAACCAAAACAGACGTGGCTAGAAAATAGGAAACTACAACTATATCTCCTAACTTGACTCTAACACTAACGTTTATTCTTATTACTCCTAAAAACTCTCTGCACCTCTGAAGACCACGTCCACCAACCAAAAAATTCTAACATTGCAAATTATTAAATATGACAGAAACAAAACATTAAAATAAAACAAGGTTAGAATAAAACCAACAATCTCTCCCTTAGTCTAAACATTTTTAACTACATCTCTGACTCCGAGTAACTGACGCATCTTCTCGAACTTAAAGGTCGTGAGAGCTTTAGTAAGTGCATCAGCTTGCTGCTTGTCTGAACTCACATGCTTTACTATGATCTCACCCTTCTCAACACATTCCCGAATGAAATGATATCGAATGTCTATATGCTTGCTTCTGCCGTGAAATTAGGGTTTTTGGCCTGGTCAATAGCAGACTTGTTGTCAATGTATAAAATCACTGGACCTGTTTGCTCACCTGTAACCTGCACTAAGAGTTTTCACAACCATAATGCTTGACATGCAGCCACGGTTGCTGCCATAAATTCGGTTTCACAAGAAGAAAGAGCAACACATCTCTGTTTCTGAGAGACCCAAGTTATTAAGCTTTCGTTTAAGTGAAACGCCATACCTCCTGTGCTTTTCCTATCTTCGATATGACCGGCCAAATCACTATCTGAATACCCAGTTAGCAAATTGTTCCTGCTATCCTTTGTGTATACTAACCCAAACTCCAGTTTGCCTTTTACATACCTTAACACCCATTTTGCCGCATTCTGGTGCATCACAGTAGGTCTCTCCATGAACCTACTTATTATCCCAACCGAATAAGCAATGTCCGGTCTTGTGTGGACTAAGTACCGAAGCCCTCCTATCATGCTCTTGAATTGTGTGGTGTCAACTGTTATGCCTACTTCATCTCTGTTAATACACTCTTTAGGATCCATCGGGTACTTGGTCGAGTTGCAATCTGCCATACCTGCTTTCTCGAGGATTTTCTTGGCGTATCCGGTTTGTTTTAACTTTATACATCCAGCTCTCTGTTTAACCTCAATACCCAAATAATAGGATAGCCTCGCCAAGTCACTCATGTCAAACTTTCCGTTCATCTGTTCCTTGAAGTCTTTTATGACTGTAATACTCGATCCAGTCACCAGAATATCATCTACGTAGATTGCAATAATCAGCACTTCATTACCCATCCTTTTCATATAAACTGCATGTTCATACGGACATCTCTCGAAGCCTATATCCTCAAGACACTTATTTAATTTGGTGTACCAAGCACGTGGTGCTTGTCGAAATCCGTACAAAGCTTTTATCAATCTGTAAACCATATGTTCCTATCTCCTTTTGACAAAACCCTCAGGTTGAGTTACATAAATTTCCTCCTGCACTTCTCCATTTAAGAACGCCGTTTTCACATCGAGATGGTGCACCTCCCAGCTGTTTTTTACAGCTAGTGCAAGCAACAAACGAACAGTTTCAATCCGTGTAACTGGTGCGAAGATTTCCTCGAAATTAACCCCTTGTTTTTTAACATACCCCTTGGCGACTATTCTTGCTTTGTACTTCACAATTTCTCCGTTGGCATCTTTTTTCAGCTTATACACCCACTTCAACTCGATTGGTTTCCTTCCTGGAGGTAGTTCAGTTAATCTCCACGTATTATTTCTTTTAACCGACTCGATCTCCTGCCTCATTGCTTTTCTCTAGTTTATTTCTTTCACTGCCTGCTTATAGTTTGCTGGTTCATCAATCCCCATCAAGAATAGTTCTTCATCTTCTAATTCAATCTGTTCAGTGTTGGTGTAGATGTCATGGAGAGATCTTTAGTTTCAAGGTTCACTGTCAGCTTCAGATTCCGAGCTTGCCTCGGTTGAACTTGGGCTTGAATTTGTCTCGGTTGCACTTGAGCTATAATCTGATTTCGTGGCTTCACTATTTTTGTTAGACCGTTGTGGAGTAGCAGTCTCTCCCTCCGTTAAGAATTCTCTTGATGTTGTTTCGCTAACTCCCGCCACAGTAAACGTCCCCAACTGTACATCCGCAACTGCTTTTTCTTGATTCCAAGGCCATGGCAGATTTTCTTCAAATACTACGTCCCGACTAACGTGTACCATTTCAGTCTCTGGATCGTATAATCTATACGCCTTTGTTCCGGGTTCCTTCCCAAGTTGAATTACAGGCCTACTTCGATCATCCAATTTCTTTACCTTCACGTTTGGTACCTTCATATGAGCCATACATCCAAACACCCTAATGTGTCCCACATGAGGCTTTACTCCAGACCATGCCTCATAAGGTGTAATTCCAGAAACAGCGCGAGTGGGTAGTCTATTTAGGATATAGATTGAGTGTCGTATTGTTTCCCCCCAGAACGAACAAGGCATTTTCATCTCTTTTAAGAAGCTTCTGGTCATCTCAATCATTGTCCTATTTCACCGTTCTATAACGCCGTTCTGTTGGGGCGTATATGGTGCTGTAAAGTGTCGAATTATTCCAGCTTCTTCACAATAATCCATGAACTCCTTAGAAAAAAATTCTCCTCCACGATCTGTTCTAAACGTCTTTATTTTTCTATCTTGAGTCTCCACCAAGGCTCAGAATTTTTTAAATGCATCAAAAGTTTCACACTTATTCTTCAAAAGATATGCCCACATTACGCGACTATAATCATCTACCAAAAGAAAAACATACTTGTTACCGGCTGTTGTACTTGGTGAAATAGGACAACACAAATCACCGTGTACCAGTTCCAAGGCTTTCTTCGCACAAAAATTAGTTTGAGAAGGAAATGTTTTTCTTGTTTGCTTAGACATCAAGCACCCCTTGCACACCTCTCCTGGCTGATTAATTTTTGTCATTCCGTACACCATCTGAGACGAGGACATTTGTTTCAGGGCATTAAAATTCACATGTCCAAGCCGTGTGTGCCACAACCAGCTTACTTGTCACATTTTGACATTAAACACCTCGGTGCACTGTTATACAGTATGACTTTGTATAGTCGATTCACTGATTTTTTCACCTTCATAACCAATTCTCCCTGCTTGTCACGAATCCATAAGTAATCCCCACCGAGCATAACTTTATTACCTTCTTGCAATAGTTGACCCAAACTGATGATATTGCTGTAAAGTGAAGGGATGTAGTACACTTCCCTTAGAGTTCTTTCCTCTCCATTCTTACATTTTAAAACGATTGAACCCTTTCCCTTGATGTGCACCATTGAACCATCACCAAATTTTACCTTCCCCGTCACGTTCTCATCCAACACGTCAAATTTCGATCGTTGGCCTGTCATGTGATTGCCGGCGCCATTATCAAGGTACCACAAATTAGATTTTACTTCATTTATTCCCTTGGTTTTCTTTAACTTAGGCATCATCTTCTCTTCATTAATCAGCATTGTGGTCTCAGTTTTTCCTTCACATTCAGCCACAAGTAAAGCTGGTTCATCATCCGGAATCTGTGCAATATTTACCTCCTCCTTGTTTTCTTTTTCTCGCCTTGGTTTACGACACTCTGCAGCATAGTGTCCGTAACCAAGACAATTAAAACATCCGACCTTACTCTTGTCTCTAACTCCACGAACGGTGTCCCTTCCTCGATAGTCACCACTGCCTCGAGTTTTTTGTCCTTGAGATACGTCTGTCCCAGACCTGTTAGCTCGCTTCAGCCACTCGTCCCTAGTGAGCAGAAGTTTCCCTTCACTATTTTCTCTCTTTATCCACTCCTCCTCGGTAAGGAGTAACTGACCTCCATTGTTCTCACTTTGCCCTCGAAGTCTCTCTTCGTGAGCCTTTAACGAATCAATAGTCTCTTCGACTGTCATTACATCCAAGTTTCCGAACTGCTCAATAGTGGAAGCTATTTGTAAGAATTTCGTGGGCACGGCTCGCAGCAACTTTTTTACTACATAAGACTCTGTGAGATCCTCACCTAGAGCACGTATATTAGTCACTATTCCACTCAGCTTTAAATAGAAGTCATCAAGAGAGTCTGAGTCCTTCATATTTATGGCTTCGAATTCAGTTCTTAATGATTGAACTCTTGCCGCCTTCACACGCTCTGCACCTTGATAAACAACTTTCACGGCTTCCCAAGCTTCTCTTGCAGTCTTCTTCTTTGCTAGTGATAAAAGAATGTCTTCAGGAATGCCCTGATAGATAGCTGCCAGAGCAATCTTATCTGTTCTATCTTCAATCACTCCCTTTGGATCCTTCCCCTCTATAGAGTCCCAAAGACCATGGGCCTGCATGTATACCTTCATTTTCATAGCCCATGCTGTATAATTTCCCCTCGTCAGCATAGGATAGCTCAGACTTACAGTACCATCTCTGTTCTTTCTTGGTTCCACCGTCGCCATTCTCGGCATATACTTGGGCATTCACCAGGTAGCGTAGCTCTGATACCAAGAATGTTGAAAAATCTAGCACCTGTATAATTTCCCCCCTAGTGTTTGAATATGAAACTGAACAAAAACACAAGATGTATGTACCGGTCTATCTTTCATTATAACCAGAATTATAAAACAAGTAGCCAAAACCAAAACAGACGTGGCTAGAAAATAGGAAACTATAACTATATCTCCTAACTTGACTCTAACACTAACGTTTATTCTTAAAACTCCTAAAAACTCTCTGTACCTCTCAAGACCATGTCCACCAACCAAAAAATTCTAACATTGCAGATTATTAAAATATGACAGAAACAAAACATTAAAATAAAACAAGTTTAGAATAAAACCAACATTAATTAGGACACTTGAGATAGAAGAATTACAATTGTTCTCTTAATTGAAATCGGATTGAAAAGATTACTGGTGAGATGAATCAGTTTCTCCTGTATGCTTTAGGGAAGCAGAGAGTGGATTGACTCATAGCTACTAATTACTCTAATTTTAAAATTTTATTTTTCTCCATTTTTTAATAAAACTAGTATAATTTTTAAATTTATATACGTCGGATTAAAAAAATACGTCATATATGATGTCATCTTATACGGCACGTGTCCAAAAATCCGTCATATATATATATATATATATATATTTATCAATTATATGTACTAACTTGATATGACGGTTAATAAATACGACGTAAATTTAGTATTTATACGTCAGGTAAAATGGAACCGACGTATAAGTATTAAATATACGTAGGGTTTTTTATGGAACGACGTAAAAGGTACCTATAAAATCTTAATATACATTGCCATTTTATAAATATTACCTATAAACACTTACTTACATAATCTTTTTTCAAGTACGACGTAAAATCTACGACGTAAAAAATCAATTTTGTACTTGTGCATTTTTATTCTACATTTGTAACGGTACAATAATCTGCCAGGTCTCTGATACTTCGCTTTAATTCTTTGAGATGCCTAACACCTACTGATCCATTCTTAAATTTTCCTTTTCATATCCGGCCACAAACATTCCTATTTAAATTTTTGTATATTTTGACACTTCCTTAATAGATTGAGTACTTAGAATTGTGAGTTTCCTGTAGGATCTCATTGTTTAATTCTGTCACTTATGGCATCCAAGTTGTGGAAGAACATCTGAGAATATCGTGAACATTCTTCTAAGTTCCTAACCTTCCTGTTAACATTCTGATCTATTATCCCCTCTTGACATCTCTTTATCATTTCTAACGATTCTGGATGAAAGGTCATACTATAAACCCTTACTTTTTTTGGATTTTAAATTAGGACATCCAATTCTAACTTTTAAATTCCATAAATAACTGTTCTGGTGCAATCAACACATTCACTTTCTCCTTTTTTCTTATAGTGTTACCACAATATTTATTTTTCCTCATGAATACATACTTCAAACTCTTATGGTCATTATAAATCTCACACCTTTCTCCAAATAAATAATATTTACAAATCTTCAAAGAAAATACTATTGATGCTAGTTCCAAGTCATTTGTATGTACATTTATAAATATGGACCAGATTCATGGTCGGATCAGATTCGTGATCATATTAGGCCAATATGTGCATTGGATCTAGTATAGAGAGCAGAGCTGTGTGCCTTGGTCGGTGTTAAAAGTTTTAAAATGAATATCCAATTCTAATGATTACTTGACAAGAAACTTGATTCCAATGAATTATTTCAATTATGACTTGCTGTGCTAGTTTGCTCACACTTGAATATCTGTTTATGTTATTCTACAGTTAAAAAGGAAATGGTTGGTAACGAGAATTCCCAATCCACTGTGCGAGCTAGGATTTCATGTTCAACGGGATCAAGATAGCAGGAGCTTTATGTTTAATTTTGAGTTATGTAAGCTTGTAAGAATGCTTTCATTATTAGTTGTATGTTGAACTAGTTTGGATTTGGTACGATGTAATAAATGATAAGGTTGTGGCTTCTTTCATAATTTAACCTATTGGGATCTATGGTTATGGTATGTAAGGGTCATTGCATATATTACTTTCATAAAGAGGGTTGTATATGATGTGAGTGTGTGTGTTGTGAACCCCAAATTTCTGACACGGGTTTGGAGGGCATCACCTATATAATCTTGATGCTTGGATTCACGCGCCAATGCTAATACAGATGGACAGATGAATGCAAATAAATTATCTTCTAAATCCATGCACAACTTGTGAGTGTACCATGGATGAAATAAGGCGTTGCATAGTTAGTTTTTATGCAAAATAAATATATATAATTAGATATTATTAAATAAATAAAGAAGAAATTAAAGACTTACATCATAAAAATTTGCAGAATGGGTATATTAAGCCAACTCAACTTCACAAACTCGTAGACATTTTCGTTGGTGACATATATGGGAACTTTATCACTTTCATGAAATTTAAACACCTCATAATTTTAATCAACAGCGTTAGTAGTAGATTCTGGAGGCATATTTTCAACCAAAATAGTAAAGTTTGACATTTTTCACTCAATTAGCCACCTCTGGAAAAGCTTGATTCTTGATAATAGGCGTCGTTGACTCTTCACTAACAATCTTTTTTAGTTTCTAAGAAGCTACCTTATGACATTTTTTCTCGGCAGGTTCCTACTTCAAAATAAATTAAGTCAAAACTGCATTTTTCTTTATTTTCCTTATAGTTCTATGAATAGGAACAAAATAAATAGCCTTAATTTTTTTATTGAAAGATCTTACCTGACTCCAGATCACAAGATCTTTTGGCCATTGAACAAAAATTACCAGTTGTGTCGCCTATAGTTTTGAGGCAGCAACAACCTTGTCAAACAAGTAATAAAATATATATTACTAATCTAAAAAAAGTACCAAATTAAAACTAGTTAACACAAAATTTCCAATTAGATATTCTGGTATAAAAAATTATAAAGCAGCTATGATAAAAATGTTTACCGGACATAAGTTACCAAATAAATTAAAAGGAAGTTTGTTGAGGTTAAAACTGCTTATAATTTTCTTAAACACTTCTCTAGTGTGCTCTTACCCATTCATAACTATGCACAGTAGATAAAATGGATGGATCAATGGATGATTCCAACGTGTCTAAAGAAGCGATGGGATCGTTTTGGCGCCACTTGCCCCTGTTTCCTATATATCCACCTTTTCTAACAAAATGTGGATCTTTGTCGTCTTTCTTACTTTCCTTCACTTTTTCATTAATTTCCTACACATTAACATATGTAAAACAAAATGAGGTTTGGGTTAAAATGTTATGGTGAATAATATCCAACTCAAGAAACTATAAATATTCTTGAAAAAAAACTACTAATGTTTACCTTAAACTCAGGAAATTTGTGTATCTTTTTTAATGTTTCCCAGTCATCTTCATTAATATAAGGATATGTTTCACACACGTTCTTGCCTGTATGCAAAAAATATCGAACCATATTTGCCTTCAAATCCTTCTAACTCTTTCGTATAGCTTCCAACACTTATTTTTTTAACCGGTCATTCTTCAATTTCGAGTGCATCAATTATAACCGATTTTAATTTGCAAATAAAGACAGGGAAGAATAAACATCTAATCTAATAGATTTTTATAAATATATTTGCATACCTTAATATCTTCCTAAATCACATTCTTTAATCCGTGGCTAAGTATATCCAAACTCTTGATATTTATATTAACATGTAATCTACCAGCTGTTAAAACATAAGACGCAAACAGGGGTGCCATCTCCCCTATAGGGTTACCATATTCATCAAACTCAAGGTTCTCAATTTTTTTTTAACTTTTTCTTTTAATTTCGAGCACAAGGTTGGACCTCTATTCTTTCTCTTATTGCCTCGACTTGAACTTGACTTATTATTATCCACATTCATTGTAAATACTTGGATCATGATAGCAACTATGGTATGAGGTAATATGGAAAGTAAAAAATGATGAACTATAAAAAATATAGTAAGTTAACATGAGATCCTTACAATAACTTTCACACTAATTTGCAAGTATTGCATAATGTATTACATGACATAGAAGTTAGTCTATCAGTTACTAGTATTACAGAGAATTCTCCCTATTCCAGATAGTATAAGCTATAAAACTATTCTCCTCGCTCTCCCTATTTCATATTTAAGTTTTCAACATAAATTATATTCAAGTAAACTCGGAATTAAAGGTACAACGAGAACATGTAGCAAAGAGTTAGAAAATTAGGAGGTACGCTACATGTCTTTTAAGATGAATCTTTTCCCTATGGATAAATGGAGGTTTACTACAGTATTCACTTGAGATTTACCAAAATTGGAAGTGGTGAAAAAACTAAAAATCATATTATAAAGTCTAAAAATTTAAGTTTACACGCGTTAGTTACTCGATAAAAAGTTGCATAACAATATAAAAATATGATAATCATAAGTAAGTAATAATGTGAGGAATTGGTTTATTATTGATATCACCGTTACTCGTAGTATCATTATTATTAGAATTGTAGTTGCAAGATATTCTTGTAACTAGTGGATACAAAAAATCCAGTATTAGACTAGCCTTTGGTTTTGATAATGTCTCCAATGACTACACGGTTGCTAGGTTTGTATTTCCAGTCCCTGGTACTAATGTTGTTCCAGTTGTGCAGCTATATTCTGCAAATTTCAATTTGCACCATGACATACGTTGGGGGTACTCGTATTTGGGTGGTGGAATGCTTTTTGCAAGCAAAGTAACTTGTTCTAAACACATGAAGCTACAAATATGTTAATAAGTGAGCTCATTTTAACATACAGATCTTCAGTCAAGTTTCACTTTCAAGTAGTCCGCTCGAGGTCTAGTTTGGGTATTTGGTACCTACATTTTAAACACTTCAACAAAAACAATATTGTGTTTATCAGGTAAGAGATCATGGGGTATCAGACAAAGTCTTGCAGTCAATGTGAAAGCTGTAATAGCAGCATTTTTCCAACTCTCCCCGGTAGAGAAGACTGTGTATGCCATGGCATCTAATGATTTTCAAGGATATGGTCAAGGTTATATTGTCCGAGATGAGCAAAACTTGATTGGAATGACCTAATGTTCTTGACCACAGCACCTCCTAAATACAAGAATATGAAGTAGTGGTCGACCACTCTAACACTCTAAATAACATCTGAAATATTTAAAATTCTACAAAATGATCAGACTTTCTTTTGGTTTTTGATAGGGAAGCACTTAAATTTGTACTAATATTGCCAAGGTCTAGTTTGGGTATTTGGTACCTCGATTTTCATAAATTTATCTATACATTTTTATTCTCATCCAGAACTGTCTAAGGTTGGCTCTGCACTCATCAATATAATTGAAGATATATATGCTATGTTATCACTTTTATGCAATAACACACAAGTTCATCCTAGTGTGTTAAGGTATGTAATATGCTAAAAAATTTAAAAATTCAAATAATGTCTGCATACAACTTAAATGTTAGCCTTAGTATTGACTATGAGAGAAACCTAATAAAAGCCATGCAAATGTACCCTATAAATGAATTCACAGTTGTTCAACTATACTAGATTTTGAGGACTATATTATGTAAAAGAATTGCAGAATAAATGTAGATTTATAAATAAAGAGCTTAACAAATCTCATAAACTAACCTTTGTGAAATATTTTGATTTTGACTTATATAAAACTATTCCAAATTAATATTCCAATATGGATAGAATTTGTAAGTGCCCTGCAAGTTCAAATAAAAATACAAATTAATAACAAAGATTTGTAGAAAGCTGAATTAAATTTATCTTATTAAATTCAAAAAAAAATATTTTTATAAATTTGATATTTTCAGGTACCTATAAAATTTACTTTTAGAAATTAATATTTTGATAATTATTAATTTCTAAAAGTAATGTTTCTATCTCTCACTTGACTTCATATAAGCAGCTTCCTCTCTTTCTAAAAGACATGAAGCTGCCTGTAATGTTCTCTTTAATTTAGGTTGATACTGTAATACCACACTATCATTCCATGCAATAAACACCCAACATCCTAATTTCAATTTCAAATGAAACAATACAATATAAGTTTAACTTCATATAAGATCCTTCCAACTTGCAGAGCAAAGGGCGATGATTAAGTACAGTTAATTCACATACTGCATATGTAAAAGGAAAGATTTTCTTCCTCCTGTTTTGGTTAAAGGTAAAACCAAAGTGTTGATATCTCCTCGATATATTAGTGCTCCGGCAGGTGGGCTACCTGGAGCTTAGAATTCACAAAGCTGGTCACGATTATTTTATATAAAAGAATTGCAAAATAAGATTCCAATATGGATAAAATTTGTAAGTGCCCTCCAAGTTTAAATAAAAATACAAACTAATAACAAAGATTTGGAGAAAGCTAAATTAAATTTCTCTTATAAAATCCACATTAATAGTGAGACTATGTATATATTAACTTTTAAATAAATTAAAAAAGAAACCCATCAGTTATCCTTATACACATTCTGAAAAAATGGCCAGAATTAAAGTAGGTAGCAAAGCCTCATAGTAAAGGCGGAAGAGGAATATGCATCCCTAGTTAGCGTTTCTCATAGACATTTTTTCTAAACAAGACCCAGTTATTCCAAAATATCCATATGCTTTAGCAAATTGATATGCAATTAGGTGTATGTATCTAGGTAGAAGTGGACCTTGTAGAGATGGCTGGTTTGACACCCTATTCGAGACCGGAGGCCAACTATATATATCCTTCATCGGGTTTGACTATCAAAGGCGAGGCTGGCCTAGAAAATTGACGACACAAAAGATTTTAAATATAGTAATCTGATTTATATTACCAGTATTTAGACTCAAAACACTCAATTGTTTTCATCTATTTGCAAGTTTGAGACAATTAATTAATTGCAATGCATATTTATAAAGGCATTCCACAACTCCCTGCACTTTTGTAGTGGTGTTGGTTTGTATGCTTAGTGGCCCCATTTTCTTGTGGAGGAATAGTTGGAATTTATTCTTAATTTGTCATTTAAGTATTTATTTTATGTATATTTGTTTTTAAATAAATATGTAGTTGGTTGCATAGGTGACCATGTCATGCAGATATGGAGTGTTATTAGGAATTTAGTAGATTATTTATAAATAATCAACATCCACAATATGGTTTCCATTTAAAATTGGAAAACCCATTGAGAAATGAGAATTTTCATCAAATTGGTCATATTCATCCTCGTCTTCAAACCATCAAATAAAAGAACGATTGTGTTCATTTGTAATCCACTTCCCACTCTTTAAATGATGCATGTGCCGAATCAAGGCTATGTATTTCTTTAAGTAAGGATCAACTTCAGTCATGTGTTGTAGGACAAATAGATGTGCTCTATCACAAAATTCAGCACTGGGAGTGATCAATTTATTTCCCAACGTACCTTGACCTTCGAGTCTTCCCTCATGACGAGATTTAAGAATTTCGCCTGGATCAACAGAAGCTAAGTACTCACTGCAAAATACAAGAGTCTCTTCAAACGAATATCCTTCAATAATGCCTTCCGGCCGATACCGATTCCTAACATATTCTTCAGAATACACAAGAATCTCTCAAATGGATACATTTACTGCAAAGATAACGGACCACATAATTTAATTTCTCTCACCAGATGAATAACTAAATGTACCACAATATCAAAAGACGGAGACAAATTCACAAAGTGTAAATATAATATTGGCTTGCAATGTATCCAAAATCATGGGATCAATCACCTTACTGCATATAGCATTAAAGAAGAAACATAATTTTGTTATGACCAATCTCACATGCTTCGGTAATATCCCTCGAATGGCAATCAGTAATAAATATTGCATTAACAAATGACAATTATGTGATTTTAGCCCCACCAATTTTAAATCTTTCATCGATGCAAGCCTTTAAATGTTTGAAAAATACCCTGATTGAATCTTAATACCTGATAAACACTCACAAAGGCTAATTTTCTCCTTTCTAGACAAAGTATAACATGTCGGAGGCAAATATAAACATTTTCTCGATATTTGTGGTGCTAGTTCTTTTCGTATCTTCCATGTCTAATCTTGCTGTGATTACATTCTTATCTTTTCAAGTATATTTAACAATGTCCCAATAATTCTTTCACAAACATTTTTCTTTAAATCCCAATAAAATTAAGACAGTGTCTAACCTATAAGTGTTCCCAATATGGAAGATCCCAAAAATAGATGTCTTCTTCCATAATTTGCTTTGGTTCGGCTTTTTATAAAGTTTTCCTAGTACAACTTCAATATCTTTGACCCGATCAAGAACTTGTTTTCCAGATAAAGGAAAATGAGCAACTCGACACTCGATATTTCCATCGAAAGACTTTTTATTTTTCTGATAAGGGTGATTACTATGAAAGGTTTACCCTGTACTTTGAAAGGTTTCAATATGCAGGAAAATTATTTATGGTGCAAAATATCATGGCACGCAAAGTGGAATCAGATTGACTATAAGCATCATAAACTGTTACACCTTCCTCCGATAAGATTTTTAAGTCTTCAATAAGCAGCTAAAGATAAACATCTATGTTGTTCCCCACTTCCTTAGGACGTGAGATTAGAAATCTCAACATTATGTACTTACGCTTCATGCATAACCACGGAGGCAAATTATAAACATTCAAAAGAACTGGCCATGTGCTATGATTAGAGCTCAAAGTGCGATATGAATTTATGCCATCTGCACAAAGTCCAAGCCGTAGATTTCTAGGTTCCTCGCTAAATTCAGGAAACTTTCCATCGATGATTCTCTATTGTTGAGAGTCACCAGGGTGTCTAAGTATCCCATCAGATTTTCTCCCTTCTACATGCCACCTAACACGCTTTCACTGTAATATAGTATTATTTTCTTGTCCTTTTTCTATGTCGAGTTATTCAAACCATCATTTTTTAGATTAAATAACTACCTTCAATCTTGCTCAAAAGATACTTTGATAGTATTAACGTTTTAGGCAGTTACGCTGCAGTTACGCTAGTATAATTATAGGCATATATAGTGGACACAATAATCGTATAGTCGTGTCTTGTGAGCATATTGGGGCGGTACATCCATCAAATAGATAATAATAAAGTGTGGGAATTGTTTATTGTTGTCTTTCATCCAGTATTTTTATATGACTTAAATAACTTTATATGTACATAATTAGTTTATTGAGTCAAATTTAACCAATCAAGCGAGTATGGGTCAATCTCTATTGAAGTTTGAGCCGCACACTAATAAAATTTGAATCAACTTGATAAGTTTATCGAATATAGATATTGAGCTAGAATACTTATTAAATTGTGTCGAGTTAAAGAATAGTGGCGAGTATCAGTTGAACCATAAGCTAACTATTGAACTTTCAAGAATCATCTCAAATAAAGATTTATTCAAAAACAAGTATTTCTTGTATCTTTTTTGAACTAATTATTTTATAAAAATTTCAAATATATATTTTTTGGTTATATTTTTTGGAAATATTGTGGGAGACATCACTACTCTAATTATACATTAAAAAGTGTAGTGGTAATGTTGTGAATTTTCTATGAAATATTATGTATATTAAAATTAACGAGCTTACTTTATGTTTTTATATCACTTTGCATTACTAAATTTATTCTAGTACAGCTTTTATTTTCTTTATTTTCTTTAATGTTTATCAAAACTTCTTTATATAAATTTATGATATTACAATTTTATTTTAACCATGAATTTGATTTGTTGATGTCTAGTATGTATCATTGATGTTGTGTAAAATCCCTTGCAAGCCTTAGAGTAACAATTTGAGTGTTCTCTCGTGAATTAACATTAAATATTGATTTTATATTTTAATTTTCATTGAAAGAATGCAACCAATTTACATATTGTTGAATGAAATTCTAATTTATATAGCTTTATACAATTTTAGTGTTTTATAATATAATGAAATTATTATTAAATTTGATATTGACAATAGTAAACTTAAAATTTTCTTTATTATATAAATTAAAATTTAACTGATAAAATTGAATTATAGTATTTAATTTATAAATTCAAACAATCGCACGTATGTTTTTTTATTCACAATCTTTTAATATTATATCTATCGTTGATAACTTTTTTTTAATATCTTATTACATAAGTTATAAATTTGACGATATATTCAAAAAATTTCTTATTTGTCATGTATTTTTAAAACGAAAAGAAATTTGTACATTACATATTACAAATTCTTTTCTTTTTCAATTTATAATTACGAATATGATATATATACAATTATCTTATTAATTTGATAATGGTAAGATATCTTACTTTAAATATAAGATGGATATTTTTTTACAAAAATAAACATAAATTTTCAAGTTATTAAAATATATTGGAAAAGCTTTTTATGTATGTGTATACTTTCTTATGGATATATTATTTTGTTGGGGTTCGTGGACTCATTTTTGGTCAACTTTTTTTTAATATCTCATATACCACCTTAAGAATAATGTTAGAGAAAACTATTTTTGGAAATTTTTAAATTACATTTTTTTCTGTTTTTAATAAATATGAATAAAGATTTTATATTAAATAATAAAACTAGGTCTACTGAATAAATAAATTATTAGTTATATTCAAGCAGATGCATATAATAATTAAAACTTATACGAAATTTAAATATAGAATGGAAAGTTTAAAACGGTCAAATTATAATGTCCAAACTGTAGATAGTGTATGGCTTGACTCCTTTATATAAATATAATACATTCTCAGTGTATTACATTGGACGCCTTACACACTTCTCTCTATCCTAAATTCTATCTTCTATCTTATAATAAATTTTTAGTGTAGCATACTAGCCGCCCCAGGCACCTTAGCCGCCCCTTAACATTTCTATTCTATATTCTATCATCCATTGATTGTATTTCACGCCTCTGAATCATTTAGTGCCTTCAATTGATTTTGTAAAGTAGCATAATACACAAAATTTGGCCCCTTAGTTTATAGATTTTCTACCTATAAGTCTAGTCTCTGGGCATCATCAACAAGAAGTAAGTTTTTATTTACATCTATTTTATGTTTCACATGTCAGATCTTATTATTTTATTATTTTATGTCAGATCTTATTATTGCACTTATGACTATCATTTCTTAACTAATTTATTGTGTGTATGTCTTTTTATCATTTTCAATTAGGGACTATAGTAAATTATAAATACTTAATCATAAAATTGAAATTGATTGAACTTTTGTTAAGGTGTGGTAAGAAATATGAATAGGTACTCTAACCATGTTTAATTTGTATACATGTACAAGTTTCCAATATTTTGATATAGATCCATAATTTTGACTTTTGCACACAACATTATTCATTTGAATTATGAATTATTTCTTAATTGCCAATATATATGTCACATATATATTTTTTTGACTCATTATCTATATTAATGTTCCGTGCCTGTATATAATAATGGTTACTAAATTTTAAGAATTTTGATTAGCTTGTATGCTAAAAGTATTTATACTGCACAATATACACAGTGAATAATCCAGAAGCTGACTACGCCTGGGAGCATGGCACAAAGGTGTGGAAGGGTGATAAACCCTATGTTGAGTGTAAATATTGTGGACACACAGTGCAAGGCATTTCAAGGCTTAAATACCACCTTGCCAAGGCATACGGCATAGTTAAGGTCTGTGATTTGGTGCCTAATGTTGTCAAGCAAGGATTTAGAAATAACTTCGTCGCAGATCCCTACGATCCGGAATTCCTATATCTCAAGCAGAAGCAAAATAGGGTTTCCACCTGTTGAAGTTAGACCCTGTATTGTGGTAAGATCAAGCCTTGTGACTCTCAGTGTAGTTTTCTGAAATTAATTATTAATTTTTAGTGGTAAAATATGTATACATGACTGAAGTTGTTGCATTGTTTTCATGATAATATACAGCAGCAGACTATTTCTTCCCAGTTTCAACATCCAAGGCGCCCTAGGTCAAACAAACTGGCGGTTCTAGAAGAAAAGGTGAGAAGGAAGAAGGAAGAGGTTAGAAAAAATAAGGAAGAGCTTCGAGAGCTTGAGGAGAAAGTTAAAAAGCTGAAGAGGAATGCAAACTGACATTCTCCAAGAATGTACAAGGCTTAACCACCTTGCCAATGTAACAATTCCTGGTTTCTCTTGCTGGAAGTCTTCTCTAACGATCAAACATTGCCTTGCTGCAGCACTCTTGTTCCAAACAAAATATGCTCCCTGGTGTTTCTTTTAATCACAACTCCATATCTGCCTTTGCTGCAAAGTTGTTATTGCACAAAGAAATGGTTCTCTGCAAGGTTTTTTATTAGCCCATTTGCTTATAGCATCTTTGATGCATTACTAATCCGCTCAGCCATTCCATGAATTAACGACGGATTCAAGCAAAAGACGGATTCTTTATGCAAGCCTTAGAATCACACAAGAAAAGAAGGCTTCCCGTTGCACTTCAATTCAGTACACATATGCATAGACGGTTTGCTACAGCAGGCACTATCTTGGAATGTTTGATTTTATGAAAGCATTTCTCCTTGCACCTTGTTTTTTTTACCAGGCTTTATTTTCCAAAGCAAGTTTAACAAATTTGCGGGCCCTTCTTTGAGGTCCTTTCAACTAAATATTGTTAGAGTTAATGTGATAGTTTAAAAGAAACTAACTAATATTTTATTCCTTAGTTTGAAGGATGTTCACAAAAAAATTGTCCAGTCTAATTTACTTAACATTTTTATAAATTAATGAGTATAATTACAAAATACAAATTTGGATTATCATACAACTTATCCTTAGGATTGTCAATATTACTTGGTTTTGTTATGTACCTTCCAATGAGTCCAATGCGTTAACCTCTAGATCGACTAGTAGTGGGTTCACCAAAGCGAAATACTCCTATCTATCGTGGGAGATGTGTTGAAGTATATTGATACTTTTTGACTATTGGGTTTGACTTAACTAAGTTATCACAATAGGATTGTGAACTTAGATGCATAGAGTTTGCCGAGATTTATTAGATAAATATGAACAAATGTTGTTCCACCAAGTTATCCAAGAGTTATATAGTTGATATAATTGACAAATGTTGTCTACCTAAATAATCATGTTTTAGGAGAAAAGCCAAAGCTGACCTAACGCGTGGTGAAATATGGATCTTTGCTCACTAGAAAGGATATAGACGATATTTTTTCCGAATTAATAGTTAGGGCTATTGATTTGATAAAAATAGTGGGAGATATATATTGTGAATATATATATGAATAATCACTTGAACATAATTTAATGATCATCTGTAGACTAAATCATTTTATGTACTTAAATATTGTAGATATCAAATGACAAATAACACAAATAATTTCTCTATATAATAGTCCTTGAGAAGGACAAGATGACATGAAATAATTTCCTCGATTGACATGGGAACTTGAGGATTGTCTTCAGGTTCAAGGATATCACTCAAAACCCTCCCTTATTTCTTCTAGCTGAGAATGAAACATGTGCTGAACAAAATGCTTACCAGAAGCAAAATTGATTATGCAACTGATGTTTCATGTCTAATGCTTGTAATTATGAGTGCTGAGTTTTAGAAGCAACAAGAGCATAATGATGCTTATGATATGATTGAGCACCTTCAAAGGCTATTTGAAGGATAGGCTCGTCAGAAAGATTTGACAATAATAAGGCACCATACTTTTGCATTAATGAGAGAATCATATCCGGTTGGACCACATGTTCTAAATGTGATAGGCATATGTACCTTGATATTTTGGGTTTCAAGAATGGTCTAGAGACTCAGCTTGATTTAATGAAACGATCTTTGAACAACTTCTATTCTCAGTTTGTTAAGAACAAAAGGAATGAGATAGACAGAACACTTAGTGAGTTGTTAATCATGTTTAGAACTGCTAAAAATAACACGGTAAAGACATGAATTACGTCCATACTGATGATGTATGTGACGACCTCAATCTCGGGGTTAGGAAATGAGGACCCACACACCAATAAACTAACAGTAAATAAGCATAAACCCCGATTAACTATTAACATGATCTACAACTACCAGCCAGATAAGATATATAACAACCAAAAATAATCATTAATTTACACAATCGATTCCGATTTGGAACCTACATATAACCCATTGCATCTTTACCGCCTTCCAACTAATGCGCGTGGTCACACTCACTGCTACCTGCTCTGGCATCCGGAAACCCATGACACGGTAGGGACTGCCAGAAACGCTCATGCGAGCTGAACGCGCATTACAACATATTTGCAATCATACAACTGTTTTTTTGCCGTTGTGTGACAGGTAGAGTTTTCGTTGTCTATCCAACACTCGTGTGATCGAAGGTTGGACAACGGTTGTTTATACACTTGTAATAAGCGAGATTCAACAACGTTTTTTAATACTGGTTATAATTAAGAATTCACAATGGGTACTCTATATTAACCATTGTTAGGAAATTCTTTGAATAACTGTTTCTTTATTCAACTATTGTCTATGTAACTTAACAACAATGGTTTTGTAGAAAAACCATTATTGTTTACTTTTTCGATATTTTCATAAACAACAGTTTATAAACTTCTTTTAACTAGTTAAAACCGTTGTCATGAATGTTTTTTGTTTAAAAAACAATGGTGTAAAAGATTTAAACCATTGCAAACAATATTAAAAGACAACAGTGTTTTTTAAAAAAAATATGTGCAGTGAGATGTACAACGGTTTTTATCATTTTTAGTGGGTTTCACACAATTGTTTATAAAATTAATCTCATTATTTAAAAATAAATCAATTTTAAAATAAAATGATATTATAATAATTCAATTGTTATTTCATAATTGAAATTAAATTTACAATACAAAGGTTCTCTACAAGAATTACAACTATAACTTAAAATCTATTTCTAAACATGCTCATTTTGCCATCGAGTGCCATCGAATTCCCTCTTGAATCTAACCTTAGAGCTTGCTTAAATCATTTTCCTCCTTACCTTTGCACGACACCTTTGCAACCATGTACACATTACAAATAAATGAAGTTAAAGAAATGGAATGCAAATAAATCAACAGATTCACAGATTTGAAGGCATTATCTTAAGAAATTGGTTTTGGATTGTCAGCAACAGAGTCTAGGAAATTGTTCCAGTTCAACTCTTCCTGAAAATAACAAACATGGTTCCATAAGAATAGCCCTTACAAAAACTCCACAAATTCAAGAAGAAAGCTATAAAAACACATACCAAGGTCACAAAAGTTATTTCCTCTTCTTGATACTAGAAGGTGGGCTTTTAGCAGTCTACCTTCCCACGAACCGCTTTGAAGGTGTCAGATTCTGGCATAAAAGGAATTGAGAAAACGAAGTTCATATAAAATTGTCGGGAACTAAATGATAAGGCCAGTGAAATGCTCATGATTCTGACAAATACAAAGTTTATTTGGTATTTTAGAGGCACAATCTCAAACCAAGAAAAAATCACTTGTAATACAGCCAATAATAGATGAACTACTAAATACCCCAAATCATGCTACACTGCGTTAAAGGAGTAAACTGGAGGTGTTTTGTTACTTAATTTTTGCATGTTTCTTCTGCTTTAGAGGCGCAATCGCAAAAAAAGAAAAATCACTAGTAATACAGCCAACAATAGATCAACAACCAAATAACACAACCCATGCTAGACTGCGTTAAAGGAGTAAACTGGAGGTGTTTTGTTATTTAATCTTTGCAAGTTTCTTCTCTTTTCGAGCGTGCCGCTCCCTCTCATCAAACTCTTGGTTTTCTTTTTTCACCAACCGAATGAGTGTGTCACATCTCCTCGCGAGCTATATGGTAGTACGTGATTTGACAAACCAATCAAAGCGAAATAAAGGTGATGTACGGAATGTTGCTTTAAGCTCATCCCAGTTCCCATACCCAAATTTGTGAGTCATGCATAACTAGAAAAAAAAAGAATATAAGTATTGCCCTCTAGTAAACAAGAATCAAGTTCTTAAGAGACTAAACATCCTTCATATACTCACCATGAAACTATCACCATGAAACTATCACATTCTTCATTGTACAATTTTCCTTTTTTCTGACCATAGTGGATCTTTAATTCCATCCAAGGGTTCTTATAACCTCATCCTTGCGGGAAATTCTAGCCTCTCTTCTTTCAATATTTTTTATGATTTTATCATAATGTGGAGACAGAACATTGAACAATTACCAGTCTTTATAACATTGTGTTCCTAACCTATACTTAACGAGGGAATATAAGGATTCAGGACTCTAATAGCACAAGTTCTATTTTATCATCACACTCCTCTTTTTGATTTCAAAATATTGCAATAATTATACATATTTTAGCAACGCCATTGGTCTTGATCATAGTAGCTAAAATTACAAAAAAGCATGCATAAAGAATGTAAGAAAAAATTCCTTACCGTGATTACCTATTTATATTTACTACCAACACCATGATATTTATTTATTTTACTGATATGTGTTCAAATGATGAAAATCATACACAGTTATTTCTAAACAAAAATCATCAATGCAGAAAACAAGCAACAAGGCACTTACCATTCAAATCTTTGTATCTTTCTTTGAAAATTCTCCATATCTCTCAACCTTTTCTTCTGTTTTAACTTCCATTTCAGAGGCATTACCTTTGACATCATTGCGGCCATACGTCTCACACGCCCTAATGAAACTATTGAAATCTTTCTTGCTCCATGTTGAAAACCCCTACAATCACAGTCATTTGAGTTTTTGGTAAAGAGAGGGAGGTTTAGATTAAAAATTATAATTTTATAAAAAGGTTATAGACCTCTTCCAACAACTGCTCCTTCTCTTCTTGCTCTTCAGCCGTCAAAGGATAGCCCACATTTATCATAATAATTAGAATGTTACCACAATATAAAATTGATTAACTATAACTAAACATATAAAAGTTGAAGCTCACAACCTTCAGATTCATCAACATCTACAGAGTCTTTTATCTGATTTTTATGCTGAGCTAGCTACACACCATTATTAAAATAATGATTTCAGTTAGAACTATTGTAAGGCTAAAACAATATAGTCCGTCTTATTACAAGCAACAATGCATACCCAACATTTAATATTGAACTTCTTTTTCCTTAGCATATTAAAGAACTGAAAGTCATGCCTACACAAAGGGGAAAAAATTTGGTCCATTAATCATTAAGAGAAAGAATAATCAAAGAAGAAAGCCAAAGTAAATTGAATGAAAGAACTATTGTAAAAATGGTCAGCAGATAGTTTAACATGATTTTGCTTGGTGAATAGCTGGCTTTACGTCTCATGTACTGCTCTGTCAATTAGAAATGTGTACAAATATACAGCAAGTAGTTGAAACATTACGGCAAAATGGACCTACAAACATCACTCTCTGGCTAAAAACTAAAAGCCTAGTGGAGTAGGGATATACTAATTACAGCCAATTACTTAATCCTTGACAACTCAAAATTATTTAAAAAATCAAAGCCTCAACTAATTAAAAATATAGGGTTCAAAATTCAAACCCCAAATTAGACTTGGTTTTAAAACATACCCAATTCAATCTTTACAGTCCAACGTGTAATTCTTTGAATGCTTTAACTCACAACCCCAAATCTTCAACTCAAAACTTTGGTATGACCTGGAATCTTGTGTAGAGAGCAGAGTGAGGGGAGATGCGAGCTATTAGATCTTCACTATCGAGAGCTGTTAGAGTTGAATTCTTTCTCAATTCTTCAGTTTAAGCTTTGCCCTCATATCCAATTAGCACTAGAGAAGCCGTAAATCATTATCTTGCAATTGGAGAGAGAGAGAGGGATAGAGAAAGTTAACCAACAGAGGAACAATGAGAATGAAAAGTTATCAAAATTATCAATCAAGAACAAAGTCAGAGACCGATTTGTGAAAGAAAGGTAAACGGGAGATATAAGTTTAGATAAAGTCTCACATTGAAAGTAAAAGGGGGAGATTAAGGGGGGAACCAAATTTTGTGAAGGGGGAAATAATTGACCGATGGCGGGAAATAAAATATTGTGTGATATTATTAAAAATCAAATTTTAAGTATTTAATTTTTAAATATTTATTTTTTCATTTAATTAAGATCAAATCAAAAGAAATATAAATTTCAAATTTTTTACTTATTTTTATAAATGACTAATGTAAATATATTTGTCAAAAAAAGAATTTTAAAAATTAATCTTGTAAATCGGGAATGAGTCTCGTTGTGAGGAGTGTTACTTTAATTAGATTTTTCTAATCGTGATATGTAAGATGAATTTTTAAATTTGTTAAAAATTTTTTCTTATGACTAAAATTGATATATTTTAACATCCGTACGGTAGGATCGTCGAAAAAAGAATATTAAAAATTAATCTTGTAAATCGGGAAAGAATCTCGTTATCGCGAGCGGTACTTTTACTAGATTTTTTAATCCGGACATGCAAGATAAATTTTAAATTTGTTAATAATTTTTTCATATGACTGAAATTGATATATCTTAACATCCGTACGGTTGGATCGTCGAAAAAATCATTTTAAAAATTAATCTTGTAAATCCGGAACGAGTCTCGTTGTCCAGAGCGGTACTTTTACTAGATTTTTATAATCCTGACATGCAAGATTAATTTCAAATTTTTTAATAATTTTTTCATATGACTAAAATTGATATATCTTAATATCCGTACGGTTGGATCATTGAAAAAATCATTTCAAAAATTAATCTTATAAATCATGAACGAGTCTCGTTGTCGGGAGGGGTAATTTTACTAGATTTTTCTAATCCTGACATGCAAGATGAATTTCAATTTTTTTAATAATTTTTTAATATGACTAAAATTGATCTATCTTAACATCCGTACGGTTGGATCGTCGAAAAAATCATTTCAAAAATTAATCTTGTAAATCAGGAAGGAGTTTCATTGTCGGGAGCGGTACTTTTAATAGATTTTTCTAATCCTGATATGCAAGATGAATTTTAAATTTTTTAATAATTTTTTCATATGACTAAAATTGATATATCTTAACATCCGTATGGTTGGATCGTCGAAAAATTATTTCAAAAATTAATCTTATAAATCAGGAACGAGTCTCGTTGTCGGGAGCGGTACTTTTACTAGATTTTTTTAATCTTGACATGTAAGATGGATTTCAAATTTTTAATAATTTTTTCATATGACTAAAATTGATATATCTTAACATCCGTATGGTTGGATCGTCGAAAAAATTATTTCAAAAATTAATTTTATAAATCAGGAACGAGTCTCGTTGTCAGGAGTGGTACTTTTACTAGATTTTTTTAATCCTGACATCCAAGATGGATTTCATATTTTTTAATAATTTTTCCATATGACTAAAATTTATATATCTTAACATCCGTACGGTTGGATCATCGAAAAAATTATTTCAAAAATTAATCTTGTAAATCAGGAACGAGTCTCGTTGTCCGGAGCGGTACTTTTACTAGATTTTTCTAATCCTGACATGTAACATGGATTTCAAATTTTATAATAATTTTTTCATATGACTAAAATTAATATATCTTAACATCCGTACGGTTGGATTGTCGAAAAAATTATTTCAAAAATTAATCTTTTAAATCAGGAACGAGTCTCGTTGTTGGTACTGATACTTTTACTAGATTTTTCTAATCCTGACATGCAAGATGAATTTTAAATTTTTTAATAATTTTTTCATATGACTAAAATTGATATATATTAACATCCGTACGGTTGGATCGTCGAAAAAATCATTTTAAAAATTAATCTTGTAAATCAGGAACGAGTCTCGTTGTTGGTAGTGATACTTTTACTAGATATTTCTAATCCTGACATGCAAGATGAATTTTAAATTTTTTATTAATTTTCTAATATGACTAAAATTGATATATTTGAACATCTGTACGGTTGGATCGTCAAAAAAATCATTTTAAAAATTAATCTTGTAAATCAGGAACGAGTCTCGTTGTTGGTAGTGATACTTTTACTAGATTTTTCTAATCCTGACATGCAAGTTGAATTTTAAATTTTTTAATAATTTTTTCATATAACTAAAATTGATATATATTAACATCCGTACGGTTGGATCATCGAAAAAATCATTTAAAAATTGAACTTTGTAACCGGGAATTTCATAATACTTTTACAATGGTTTCCTTGAAACACCATTGTTTAAAGTTAAACTAAGACAACACTTTTTTTTATTATAAAACCGTTGTGTAAGTATATCAGCTTTTTTCAATCTAACGGCTAATATCTAATCTCATTTCAATCAAGCTTTACTAGAAATAGTGCATACGAGTAATCCGAGTAATATGTTTACAACCTATTATGCGCTGCCACCTCATCAGGTGGTGCCCATTTAAATTATAAAATAACTATTTCGGATAACTGTTTTATTCCGCTTTATGAAGGTTTTTAAGACAACCCATCTAAAAACTGTTGTGTGAATTACACAATGTAATACCTAAAAGCTTGTATGAGCCCAACTAAGACAACACTTTTGTTTTAACATAAAACCGTTGTATAAGAATATCAGCTATTTTTCGATCTAACGGCCGATATCAAATCTCATTTCAATGAAGGGCTCTCATTTCGCCACCTCAGCAATCCTTGTGAATGATTTACCACCTATCACGTGCTGCCACCTCAATACGTGGTAACCATTAAAATTTCTCAAACAACTGTTTTCATTCCGTTGTTTGATGGTTTAGAGGACAACCTTTCTAAAAAACCGTTGTCTGAATTACAGAATGTAATGTTAAAACCGTTGTCTTCTAACCCTCTACGTTAACATAGTAACAACGGTTTGTAGTCGTTGTGTTAAAGGTCTACAACAACACTATATTTAAAAAATCGTTGCCTGACTCGATGAGAGGATACAACTTGTACAACAGTTTAAAAAAGATGGATATCCGTTGTCTGTTCTGGAGCTCACACAACTATTTTTTTTGCAAATATAATTCACCATTATATGATTTTTTAGGACGACGGTTTTTTTTAACAATTATCTATCAAGTGTTGTCTGATTGCAAATTTCTTGTAGTGGCGTAAGTCTGGCCATCTATTTTCTTAACTGCCATGGTTAGAGCAACACAAATATATATATGAGCACAGAAGCTCAGCAATTAACTACATAACAGTTCTATAAGGCAATAATAGTAAAAATAGAAAACTCTGAGGCATTCTACTTTTAAATCTCTTGGTGGAAGATTTCTATCTTTGGCTATACAAGGTTATGAAAAAAGATTTGGGCTTTCAAGAATCAAGGATAAGATAGGGTGAAATCGGACATTCATCGCAACTCAATAGAAGGAGTTAAGTAAACATTTATTTTATTTTTAATATTTTATAATATGGATGCCGAAAAAGATTTGGTATCACTTTAATGGAATTGTAACAAGAGAATTCAAGTTCACTAATAAGGTTTGCTTTAGGGAATTTGGTAGAGAGTTTAGTATTCACGGTCTAATGGATAAGAAATGTTTTGAAGGTAAGGTACTAACAAGAGTAAGAGTTATTAATGGAAGTATTCGATTTAAGAAATAACATGGTGATTATTACAACTAAGCATTCACAAAAAAGCATATAGACTTGCATCAATTATAAGCATAAGGAGGTAGTAACTTGTCTTCCAACAGTTCTAAGATTATTTGATCTTTACGGCACAAATCTTCCCCTTAGCTTCAGAACCTACACATTATATTAACCTCATTACTATTCACCCTTAAACACCTTATAAACCTATAAAAATCCTAGACTAACTTTTACTCTTATCATAACTACTATTACACAAGAACTTATAATTACAAGAATACACATAACTTAATCATATGCAATTCAAGTAATCCACACAGTCACATAACCACGTACTGGCATGGCATATACTACCAGTTATTTATATTATAATATCACCTAAATACCTAAACACATAAGCAAGTAACATATAAGAACTATTATTGACCTTAACTTAAACCTAAAGATGATGTGCAATACTCGGACTCATCACCTCAAAGTCCCAAATACAACGAATACCACTAAAGTTTCCTAATGCCACTCGAAAGGGTGCTCTCGGGTTTCTTGGTGGAAATGGGATGTCTCCACCTTAGGCCTTCAATCTAAACGACTTCCTACAGGTTGTTAAGACTCTAACATAACTTCTAATGTTAGTGAGACTCAAAGAACTCACTCCTATAGGCTTACAAAAATCAATATTCACACTAAGGTTCCTGCTAGCACGAGTTTGCACGTCCTGTGGTCCTTGGCCGAAATATCAACTTCTATATGGGGCCTTCTAACAAAACCAATTCTCATGGATTCTTAAGACCTAAACCTAACTCTCAGACTTGGTTTCATGCCAAGGCCTCACCTAGGCTTCTCTAGGCCTTTTCTCAAACTTGACACTTGTCTGGCCTCCCGGGAATTCACTCTGCCCTATTTTCACTCACATAAAACTCACTTTTCTCACTAATTATTAATTTTAATGGTTTTCTAAACTTCCTAATGATGCATTATACTTATTTAAGACAAGGCCTCATGAAGGCCTAGCTCATGGCATGGTTATAATCGACCAAAGTTCAAGCTTACACAGTCCTGCCCTTTTCTGAGCTACTCTCGAAAATGTGTGTGTGAACCTACCTAATTTCTAGTTTTTCAACGATTAAAAGCCACTGGACTCAAGTACAACTCAATTCCTAACTCCAGTAAACTAGGGCCTAGCAAGGCCTTACCAAAACTCACCTAAAACAACCTATACTTATGGTGAAAAATTCTGCTACATAGTGCCTAGTGTACCTCCTTCCACCTTAACTCCTGTTTCAACACCAAAACCAACAATCAAGCCAACAAATCTAACCTATATTGTACAAAACCCTATTGACTATCATTTTATGGAAAAATACGAGCATAAACCTAGCCATATGAGTCATTTACCGAAGCAAAACAGAGAGCATAGCAGAGCATATTTTACTTATGAAATTTTAAGCAAATTTTCGAACATAAAATACATGGTATCAACTTAATGGCTATAAAATTTGATCATGAATTATAAAGACACATACTATAATAGCATTTTAGAGCATAAACCGTGGCATGCATAGCACAAAAACTCAAATTTAAGTCACATAGCACATTTATCTGAAATACTACTTATTCTACAACATGCAAACATAAACTTCAACTTTTAACATAAAAATCATGGCATGCAAGGATAGAAACTTTGTAAAATACATCTTATAAGATCATAAGTTCTTTAAAATTCACATGCAAAGTCTCTTTATTCTTGAAAACACACAAAACTATCACACAAACAACAAAATCCATTCGGCTTCTTGGGAGTCATTGCCGAATGCTTGAGGCCAAGATCATGGTTTGAAAATAGAAGCAAAACACTTCATCAAGACCATCTCTTACTTAAGTTTTATGTTCCATATTGAGTTCAACTCTAGATTCACAAGAATCAAAGTTAAACCCTTGGCTTTATCCAAATGCAACTAAGAAACTAACCCCAAATGATGATATAGAACCAAATATAGTTGACCCTTGGTTAGAGGAGTTGAATGGTGTAAGAAAATGGAGAAAATGAGAAAGAAAAATGAGAGGGGTGGGGGAGGTTTTGGTGCGGCCGAGAGTGGGTAGGGAGAGGAGAGAGTGGAATTATGTGTTGTGAAGAAAATGAGGTGAAATGTGTGTTTAGTCTAGCTTTTGTCTCATTCAAATGGCAGTGGATTTTGCTTTTTACCATTTTATGCTTCACCCTCTAATAGCAAGATTTTGCATGCAAGGTTTTATAGGTCATTTAGTTGGTCAAATGGAGTTAGTGGAGGGTGAAAGGTCGGTCTTACTCTTAATCTCTATTTGGGTGGAATTTACATGCAAGGGCACACTTGTAATTCAATAACTATTAAAAGTATAATTAAAAAGAATGTGTTTTAGTAATTAAAATATAAATCCATAAATCACAAAATTAATACGATAAATACTATAATATGTTAGAAGTTTAATAAAATTGTTTTCAAAAATTTTGGACAAAATGAATTTTTATTAAAAATAGTTTTTCTAATATTATCATACTAATAAATCATGAAAAATATAATTAACACATTAAAAATCTCATAAGCAAATGCAAATAAATTGGTTTTATTTATTTAAAATTCTGAAAATCAATATTTTTAATTCTGAAAATTATTTTAATTCAAAAATAAATTTAAATTATTTAATTAGTTAATTTTAGTTAATAACTAATTATTTAATTGGTCAATTAATTTAAATATAAATTGATTAATTGATTTAATTAGTTATTAATTAATTTTAGTTGATTATTTAATTAGATTTAATTATTTCTTTTGATTTAAAAATTCGGAAAAATAGTTTCGAGCTTTAAATAACCTTTGGCAAAGCTTACAAGGAAAAGTGAGAAGTTTATATGAAATTGAGAAGTGTGAAGAAAGTTTTTAGGAGTTGAAGAAGAGATTGATCATGGTACCTATTTTACCACTTCGAGATGATCAAAGAGAGTTGTAATCTAGTGATGCTTCTCGTATGAGATTAGGTTTTATGTTTATGCAACACAATAAAGTTATTACATATGCATCTAGACAACCGAAACCTCATGAACAGAAGTATCCTACTCATGACATGTAATTAGAAGCAATAGTATTCACCCCGAAGGTTTTGAAAAATTAACTATATGGAGAATAATGTGAGATTTATACGGATCATAAGAGTTTAAAGTACATATTCACGCAAAAGGAACTTAATATGAGACAACGAAGATGGTTGGAATTGATCAAGGACTACGATTGCACGATTAACTATCACCCAGGATAAGGGAATATAATGGAAAATGCATTAACTAGAAAGGAAAGACTGAATGTGTTAACAATACCAGGGGAGTTATATAAGGACTTTCAGATTCTAGAATTGGAGGTTAGAATTTGCAAGCCTAATGAAGCAAATATGTATAGTATGACTTTTCATCAAGAATTGATTGAGAAGATAAAGAAATGCCAAGAGGAAGTAATGAATCAAGATATTAATCATTTGATAGGAGAAGAGTTATGCACTCAAAAGGATGGTCAAGGTATTCTCAGAGTTTCTTCTAGAATTTGGATTCCACCAGTGGTAGAGTTAAAGAATAAAATTCTACAGGAAGCTCACAACTCAAGGTATTCAATCTATCCAGGAAATACCAAAATGTACAGAAATTTAAAGAAGAAATATTGGCTGCCAGACATGTAAAAAAAAATTGAGGAATGGGTTAACAAATGTTATACGTGTCAAAGAGTTAAGGCGAAGCTCTAGAGACCAAGTGGATTATTACAACCGTTGGAGATTTTAGAGTGGAAGTGGGAGCATATTGCTCTGGATTTTATTGTCGGATTACCAAGGATGAAAACGAACCACGATGCCATTTGGGTTATAGTGAAAAGACTTATTAAGTCATCTCATCTTCTACCTATTAATGAATGAATTTTATTCGGCAAGTTGGTTCACATGTAATTGAAGGAGATAGTAGTTCGTCATGGAGTTCTAGTGTCTATTGTATTCGACCAAGATTTAAGATTTAATTCAAGGTTTTAGAAAAGTTTTCAAGAATGTTTGAGGAGCTAAGTTGAATATAAGTAAAGCTTATCATCCACAGACTGATGACCAAAGTGAAAGAACGAACCAGACAGTTGAAGATATGTTACGTCTTTGTGCTAATGATTTTAGAAGAAATTGAGATGAAGTTGGAAAACGTGAGATACTTGGACTAAAGTTGGTACAACAAATGAAGGAAGTTGCCGAGATTATTTAGAAAAGGTTAAGTGCAGCACAGGATCGTCAAAGGAAATATGCAGATCAATTCAGAAGGAATATGGAATTCAAATAAGGAGATCTAGTATTACTGAAATTGTCACCGTGTAAAGGATTGTCGAGATTCGTAAAGAAAAGAAAGCTGAGTCCATGATACATTGGACCTTTTGAAATTTTGAAACGTGTCGACAAGGTAGCATAAAAATTGGCGTTATCCCCGTATATGGAGCACATTCATAATGTATTTCACGTATCGATACTTAAGAAGTACAATCCAGACTCTAGGCATGTAATCGAATATGAGTCAATAGATCTTCAAGCAAATTTATCATATTTAGAGAATCCAATAGAGATTCTAGAAGAAAGAGACATAGTGTTGAGAAATAAAGTTATAAATTTAGTAAGAATGTTGTGGAGAAACACAAAGGTTGAAGAGTCAACCTGGGAGCTAGAAAGTGATATGCGAGAAAAGTACCCTCAGTTATTTACTTAGGAGATTGTGAGGACAAAATCCTTTTAAGGGGGGAAGGATGTAATATCCGGGATATATCGTGTAATTATTTTTATCAATAAATAATTATTATATAATTATTATGTGATTTTTTAATGAATTATCTGATGATTGGTATTGGTATTTAGATATTTATATGTGATAATTTTGGTATTTTTCTTGTAATTTTTAAATTGTTAAATGATTTTAGAAAGGAGTTATAGACTTAATAATTATTTTCTGAGTAATTATAAAACTATTTTATAAAACAGGGAATCATCCAACTTCAACCGTTTTTACGTTTTTACAACTCGAAACTCTTCGGAAAACTCCTTACCTAATCTGAGTATTCCAAACATTTTTCATGTTTTGACTTTTTCGATCCGGAGTACGATTTGACCCGTATGAGTCCGGATTCTTGAGAGACGGGATATTATTACATTATATTCTCGTAGAGTGTTTTATAAGAAGCCCGGTTTTGATAATTATGCAAAAATGATATCAAATCAGATCATTTTTGCAGTTACTTATCGGCTAATTAATCTATTTTCAGATCCAATACGATCTAACGATTATTAATATTCCAAAAGTATAAATAGCCTTTTTCTTATTTTATTTTATTCATATAACTATAAAAAATAGTTAAAACCAAAAATTTACAGAAAAAACTCGAATACTCGTCGAGTTCTTGAAAATCAAACCTAAGAACGAAGGCGTTATCGAAATCAAAACTAGGCGTATAAATAGCTGAATCGAAACTCTTGAAAAGTACTTTCAGAATCCACCATCAATTTCAGTGCAGAAATCAAGGTTATTTTCCTATTTATTTAATTTAATTCGAATTAATTAATGATTAAAATATGAAATTTTGATTTTGATGTTGTTTGTATGATTTGATGCTTGTATCTTATAGATAATTTTGTCCCGATCATTTTGATATATTATATATCGAATTTGGAGTTCAATAACATATAGAAAAAGGGGTTTGATCTTAAAATTAATAAAACTAGGGTTTATGTGTTTGAATGTTCTTAATCAATTTTTGGGTATTTTTAAATCGTTGATTCTCGATTGAAATTGAGAATTCTAATTTGTAGATCGTCTCAAGACGATTCGATTCATGTAATTGGTTTTGATATTGGACTGTTAAATCAAGCTCACCGGAGGAGAGAAGCTCACCGGAAACATTAAGTTTCCGGCCGATTTTCCGGCCGATTGGCGAACTGTTTTCAAGATTTAAGGCCATGGTAAAGTTTCTGGCATCGAGGATTACTAATCTGCAGTTTTGTGCTAAGTTCTGGGCAAGGACACGACGGCCGGTGAAGTCCCAGCCGGTGGAGTCGCCGAAGAAGACGATGGGGATGGCTAAATTGCCATTTAATCCCCGATGTTTATCCTGATTTTCAAAAATTATATTTATGTTTGAAAAAATCACAAAAATAATATTAATGTTTTATATATTTTCAAAAATATTATTTTCTTTTTATAATTATTCTCAGAAATTGTTTTTAATTATTTAAAATTCCGAAAATTAATATTTTTAATTCTGAAAATTATTTTAATTAAAAAATACATCTAAATTATTTAATTAATTTTAGTCAATAACTAATTATTTAATTGGTCAATTATTTTAAATATTAATTGATTAATTGATTTAATTAGTTATTAATTAATTTTAATTTATTATTTAATTAGATTTAATTATTTCTTTTGAATTAAAAATTCCAAAAAATAGTTTTAAGCTTTAAATATCATTTTAAATTATTTTCAAAACTCGATAATTATTAGTTGTATGTTAAACTAGTTTGGCTTTGGTACGATGTAATAAATGATAAGGTTGTGGCTTGTTTCATACTTTAACCTATTGCGATCCATGGTTATGGTATGTAAGGGTCATTTCATATATTACTTTCATAAAGAGGTTTGTATATGGTGTGAGTGTGTGTGTTGTGAACCCCAAACTTCTGACACATATTTCGAGGGCGTCACCTATATCATCTTGATGCTTGGATTCACGCACCAATGCTAATACAGATGGGCAGATGAATGCAAATGAATTATCTTCTAAATCCATGCACAACTTGTGAGTGTACCATGGATGAAATAAGACGTTGCATAGTTAGTTCTTATGTAAAATAAATATATATAATTAGATATTATTAAATAAATGAATAAGAAATTGAAGACTTACATCATAAAAATTTACAGAATGGGTATATTAAGCCAACTCAACTTCAAAAACTCGTAGACATCATCGTTGGTGACATACATGGGAACTTTAGCAGTTTTATGAAATTTAAACACCTCCTCATTTTAATCAGTAACGTTAGTAGTAGATTCTCGAGACATATTTTCAACCAAAAGTTTGACATTTTTCACTCAATTTGCCACCCTCGGGAAAATCTTGATTCTTGATAATAGGCGTCGTTGACTCTTCACTAACAATCTTTTTTAGTTTCTGAGAAGCTACCTTATAACATTTTTTCTTCGCAGGTTCCTACTTAAAAATAAATTAAGTCAAAACTGCATTTTTCTTTATTTTCCTCTGTAGTTCTATGAAGTGGAACAAAATGAATAGCCTTAATTTTTTTATTGAATGATCTTACATGACTCAAGAGCACAATATCTTTTGGCCATTGAACAAAAGCTACCAGTTGCGTCGCCTACAGTTTTGAGGCCGCATCAACCTTGTCTACCAAGCAATAAAATATATATTACTAATCTAAAAAAGTACCAAATTAAAACTAGTTAACACACAATTACCAATTAGACATTCTAGTATAAGAAAATTATAAAGCAGCTAAGATCAAAATGTTTACAAGACATAAGATACCAAAAAATTAAAAGGAAGTTTGTTGAGGTAGTGGCCGACCACTCTAACAGGCTTCAGGTATGCAGATCAAGGCATCAAACAGTAACATCTGAAATATTTAAAATTCTACAAAATGATCAGACTTTCTTTTGTTTTTTGATAGGGAAGCAGTTGAATTTGTACTAATATTGCCAAGGTCTAGTTTGGGTATTTGGTACCTCGATTTTCATAATTTATCTATACATTTATATTCTCATCTAGAACTGTCTAAGGTTGGCACTGCACTCATCAATATAATTGAAGATATATATGCTAAGTTATCACCTTTATGCTATAACACACAAGTTCATCCTAGTCTGTTAAGGTATGTAATATGCTAAGAAATTTAAAAATTCAAATAATGTCTGCATACAACTTAAATGTTAGCCTTAGTATTGACTATGAGAGAAACCTAATAAAAGCCATGCAAATGTACCCTATAAATGAATTTACAGTTGTTTAACTATACTACCTTTTCAGGACTATATTATGTAAAAGAATTGCAGAATAAATGTAGATTTATAAATAAAGAGCTTAACAAATCTCATAAACTAACCTTTGTGAAATGTTTTGATTTTGACTTATATAAAGTTATTCCAAATTAATATTTCAACATGGATGAAATTTGTAAGTGCCCTGCAAGTTCAAATAAAAATTCAAATTAATAACAAAGATTAGTATAAAGTTGAATTTAATTTCTCTTATTAAATTCAAAAAAATTATTTTTATAAATTTGATATTTTCCGGTACCTATAAAATTTACTTTTACAAATTAATATTTTTATAATTATTAATTTCTATAAGTAATGTTTCTATCTATCACTTGACATATAGAAATTGCAGTGTTTGAACAACAAAATCAGGAGTACTGATTAGTATTGTAGGATCAACTAAGCAGCTTCATGTCTTTTAGAAAGACATGAAGCTGCCTGTAATGTTCTCTTTAATTTAGATTGATACTGTAATCCCACACTGTCATTCCATGCAATAAACACGCGACATCCTAATTTCTATTTCAAGTGAAATACGACAATATAAGCTTAACTTCATATAAGATCCTGCCAACTTGCAGAGCAAAGTGCGAAGATTAAGTACAATTAATTCACATACTGCATATGTAAAAGGAAAGATTTTCTTCCTCCTGTTTTGGTTAAAGGTAAAACCAAAGTGTTAATATCTCTGCTTGAATTTTATGGATATATCTGTAGCCGTTTAAATCATATCAATGCATAATTTTTATAACCTGTCTTGCACTACAAGAAAACAGGGTATAACCGACCGGACATAACCGACCGACGTCGATTTGGTCACCTTAAAACCGACCGACGTCAGTGGTCGGTTATATGCCAACTAAACGACAATGTATCGATCACGTGGCACACATAAAACCGACCATCAGCTGGTGGTCAATTTTATAGAAAAAAACGACACCGTTTTACTGATGTGTCACTTTTAAAACTGACCGACTATAAGTGGTCGGTTATATACACAAATTCTGTAGGTTAAAACCGACCATATATGGTGGTCGGTTTTGTAGAATAATAAAAAATTAATTTAAAGTACAAAAAAAGTACCCGTTATAGAGAAAACAGTATCGTTTTATTCTTCTGACTAAAACCGACCGTCAGAGCGGTCGATTTTAACCTATTTTTTTAATTTTTTTGTTAATATCCCTCATTTCTTGATTTTGGCCAAAAAATTAAAAAAACAGAGGATTGAAGTTGGGGAGTTTCAGAAAACTGTAAGTTATTTCCATATTTTGTAATAATGTGTGTGTGTGTTTATGTTGGTGGTGTATGTATTAAATGTTGTTGTATGTATTTAATGTTTTTATTTTTTTATATAATATTTGTTGTGAGAATTGAAGTTTGGTAGTAGATAATTTGTAAGTTAGTTTTATTTATTGTAATTATAGTGGGTGTCTTTGTGTGTTTTATGAAATATGTTTATTTCATTTATTAATGTTTATTGTAGATAATTTGTTGTATGAGATTAATGATAAATTCTTTATTAAATATATATTTTTTTAATTTTAAAAAATATTATTGTAGATGGCAACCATTGATCGAAGTTTGATTGGTAATCAATTGCAAAGCGATAAAATTTTATTGACCCCGAAATATAGAATTGGTGTAGAAATTTTTTTAAAATTTGCTAGCGAAAATGGAATGGAAGATGGTACAATGAAGTGTTCCTGTAAACGTTGTAAAAATTTGAATTGGTTAAAGATTGATGATGTTAGATTTTATTTGCTCACTAAAGGGATGCTTTTATACCGTGTGGACGTCGCATGGTGAAAAAATAGGAAGAAAACATAGTCGAACATCACATCACCGTTATTGTGTTCGGAAACCTTCGATAGTAGAAGAACCATCACCGTTATCGGGAACCTTCGAGAGGATGAAGAGTTACCCATCACCGTTATTGATACTGTAATCCCACACTATCATTCCATGCAATAAATACCCAACATCCTAATTTCTATTTCAAATGAAACACTACAATATAAGCTTAACCTCATATAAGATCCTTCCAACTTGCACAATAAAGGGCGATGATTAAGTACAGTTAATTCACATACTGCATATGTAAAAGGAAAGATTTTCTTCCTCCTATATAAGATCCTTCCAACTTGCACAACAAAGGGCGATGATTAAGTATAGTTAATTCACATACTGCATATGTAAAAGGAAAGATTTTCTTCCTCCTATTTTTGTTAAAGGTAAAACCAAAGTATTGATATCTCTGCATGAATTTTATGGATACATCTGTAGCCATTTAAATCATATCAATGGCATAATTTTTATAACCTGTCTTGTATAAGATAACGATAGTAATCACTTTTGTTCATACCACAATGCTCTCTCTCCTTGATATATTAGTGCTCTGACAGGTGGGCTACCTGGAGCATAGAATTCACAAAGTTGGTCATGACTATATTATGTAAAAGAATTGCAAAATTAAAGTAGATTTAATAAAGAGCTTAACAAATATGGTAAACTAACCTTTGTGACCTGGTCTGATTTTGACTCATATAAAGCTATTCTAAAATAAGATTCTAATATGCATAGAATCTGTAAGAGCCCTACAAGTTTAAATAAAAATACAAATTAATAATAAATATTTGCAGAAAGATAAATTAAATTTCTCTTGTAAAATCCACATTAATAGGAAATTAAACATTAAGAATGTTGACAGGACGAGTGAGACTATTTATATATTAACTTTTGAATAAATTAAAAAAGAAACTCATCAGTTATCCATATAGACATTCTGAAAAAATGGCCAGAATTAAAGTAGGTAGCAAAGCCTCATAGTAAAGGAGGAAGAGGAATATGCATCCCTAGTTAGCGTTCCTCAGAGACATTTTTTCTAAACAAGACCAAGTTATTCCAAAAAATCCATATGCTTTAGCAAACTGATATGCAATTAGGTGTATGTATGTAGGTAGAAGTGGACCTTCTAGAGATGGCTGGTTTGACACCCTATTCGAGACGAGAAGGCCAACTATATATATCCTTCATCGGGTTAGACTATCATAGGCGAGGCTGCCCTAGAAAATTGACGACACAAAAGATTTTAAATATAACAATCTGATTTATATTACGAGTGTTTAGACTCAATTGTTTTCATCTGTTTGCAAGTTTCAGAAAATTAATTAATTGCAATGCATACTTATAAAGGCATTCCACAACTCCCTGCAGTTTTGTTGTGGTGTTGGTTTGTATGCTTAGTGGCCCCATTTTCTTGTGCAGGAGTTTCAAATAGTTGGAATTTATTCTTAATTTATCATTTAAGTATTTATTTTATGTATATTTATTTTTAAATAAATATGTAGTTGGTTGCATAGGTGACCACTTCATGCAGATATGGAGTGTTAATAGGAATTTAATGGATTATTTGTAAATAATCAACATCCACAACCTCGTTTCCATTTAAATTTAGAAAACCCATTGAGAAATGAGAATTTTCATCTAATTGGTCATACTCATCCTCGTCTTCAAACCATCAAATAAAAGAACGATTGTGTTCATTTGTAACCCACTTCTCACTCTTTAAATGATGCATATGCCGAATCAAGGCTATGTATTTCTTTAAGTAAGGATCAACTTCAGTCATCTGTTGTAGGACAAATAGATGTGCTCTATCACACAATTCAGCACTGGGAGTGATCAATTTATTTCCCAACGTACCTTGACCTTCGAGTCTTCCCTCATGACGAGATTTAAGAATTTCTCCTGGATCAACAGAAGCTAAGTACTCAGTGTAAAATTTAACAGTCTCTTCAAATGAATATCCTTCAATAATGCTACCTTCCGGACAATACAGATTCCTAACATATGCTTTCAGGATTCACAAGAATCTCTCAAATGGATACATTTACCGCAAATATAATGGACCACATAATTTAATTTCTCTCACCAGATGAATAACTAAATGTACCATACTATCAAAGGATGCAGGTAAATTCACAAAGTGTAAATATAATATTGGCTTGCAATGTATCCAACATCATGAGATCAATCACCTTACTGCATATAGCATTAAAGAAGAACCATAATTTTCTTATGACCAATCTCACATGCTTCGGTAATATCCCTCGAATGGTAATCGGTAATAAATGTTGCATTAACAAATGACAATCATGTGATTTTAGCCCCACCAATTTCAAATCTTTCATCGATATAAGCCTTTAAATGTTTGAAAAATACCCTTATGGAATCTTAATACCTGATAAACACTCACAAAAGCTAATTTTCTCCATTCTAGACAAAGTATAACATGTCGGAGGCAAATATGAACGTTTTCTCGATATTTGTGGTGCTAGTTCTTTTCGTATTCCCATATCTTCCATGTCTAATCTTGCTTCGATTACATCCTTATATTTTCAGGTATATTTAACAATGTCCCAATAATTCTTTCACAAATATTTTTCTTTAAATCCCAATAAAATTAAGATAGTGTCTAACTTATAAGTGTTCCCAATATGGAAGATTCCAAAAAATAGATCTCTTCTTCCATAATTTGCTTTGGTTGGGCTTTTTATAAAGTTTTCCTAGTACAACTTCAATATCTTTGACCCGATCAAGAACTTGTTATCCAGATAAAGGAAAATGAGCAACTCGACATTCGATATTTCCATCAAAAGACTTTTTATTTTTCTGATAAGGGTGATTACTAAGAAAGATTTACCCTGTACTTTGAAAGGTTTCCATATGCAGGAAAATTATTTATGGTGCAAAATATCATGGCACGCAAAGTGGAATCAGATTGACTATAAGCATCATAAACTGTTACACCTTCATCCCAAAAGATTTTTAAGTCTTCAATAAGCGGCTAAAGATAAGCATCTATGTTATTCCCCACTTCCTTAGGACCTGAGATTAGCAATGTCAACATTATGTACTTACGCTTCATGCATAACCACTGAGGCAAATTATAAACATTCAAAAGAATTGGCCATGTGCTATGATTAGAGCTCATAGTGTGATATGGATTCATGCCATCTGCACAAAGTCCAAGCCATAGATTTCTAGATTCCTCGCAAAATTTAGGAAATTTTCCATCGATGATTCTCTATTGTTGAGAGTCACCAGAGTGTCTCAGCATCCCATCAGATTTTCTCCCTTCTACATGCAACCTAAGACGCTTTCACTGTAACATAGTATTATTTTCCGTCCTTGTTCTATGTTGAGCTATTCAAACCATCCTTTTTTAGATTAAATAACTCTCTTCAATCTTGCTCAAAAGATACCTTGATAGTATTAACGTTTCAGGCAGTTACACTGCAGTTACGCTAGTGTTATAGGTATATGTAGTGGACACGACAATGGTATAGTCGTGTCTTGTGAGCATATTCGGGCGGTACATCCATCAAATAGACAATAATAAAGTCTGGAAATTGTTTGTTGTTTCTTTCATCCACTATTTTTATATGACTTAAACAACTTAAATAACGAATCAAGCCGAGTATGAGTCAATCTCGATTGAAGTTTGAGCCACACACTAATAAAAACTTGAATAGACTTGATAAGTTTATCGAATATAGATATCGAGCTCGAATACTTATTAAATTGTGTTGAGTTAAAGAATAGTGGTGAGTAGGGTTTAATCATCAGTTCAACCATAAGCTAATTATTGAACTTTCAAGAATCATCTCAAATAAAGATTTATTCAAAAACAAGTATTTCTTATATATTTTTTTGAAATAATTATTTTATAAAAATTTCAAATATATTTTTTTTGTTTATATTTTTTGGAAATATTGTGGGAGACATTACTACTCAAATTATACATTAAAAAGTGTAGTGGTAATGTTTTGAATTTTCTATGAAATATTATGTATATTAAAATCAACGACCTTACTTTATGTTTTTATATCACTTTGCATTACTAAATTTATTCTAGTACAGATTTTATTTTCTTTATTTTCTTTAATGTTTATCAAAACTTCTTTATATAAATTTATTATATTACAATTTTATTTTAAGAATGAATTTGATTTGTTGACGTATAGTATTTGTCATTGATGTTGTGTAAAATCCCTTGCAAGCTTTAGAGTAAAAATTTGAGTGTTCTCTCGTGAATTAACATTAAATATTGATTTTATATTTTAATTTTCATTGAAAGAATGCAACCAATTTACATATTGTTGAATGAAATTCTAATTTATATAGCTTTATACAATTTTAGTGTTTTATAATATAATGAAATTATTATTAAGTTTGATATTGACAATAGTAAACTTAAAATTTTCTTTATTATATAAATTAAAATTTAACTAATAAAATTGAATTATAGTATTTAATTTATAAATTCCAACAAGCGCACCTATGTTTTTTTTATTCACAATCTTTTAATATTATATCTATGGTTGATAACTTTTTTTTAATATCTTATTACATAAGTTATAAATTTGATGATATATTCAAAAAATATTTTTAAAATGAAAAGAAATTTGTACAATACATATTACACATTCTTTTCTTTTTCAATTGATAATTACGAATATGATATATTTACAATTATCTTATTAATTTGATAATTGTAAGATATCTTACTTTAAATATAAGATGTATATTTTTATACAAAAATAAACATAAATTTTCAAGTTATTAAAATATATTGGAAAAGCTTTTTGTGCATATGTATACTTTCTTATGGATATATTATTTTGTTGGGGTTAGTGGACTCATTTTTGGTCAACTATTTTTTAATATCTCATATACCACCTAAAGAATAATGTTAGGCAAAACTATTTTTTAAAAATTTTAAATTATATTTTTTTCTATTATTAATAAATATGAATAAAGATTTTATATTAAATAATAAAACTAGGTCTACACAATAAACAAATTATTAGTTATATTCAAGCAGATGCATATAATAATTAAAACTTATAGGGAATTTAAATATAGAATGGCCTATAATTTAAATATAGAATGGGAAGGTTAAAAGCATCAAATTATAATGTCCAAACCCTAGATAGTGTATGGCTTGACACCTTTATATAAATATAATACATTCTCAGTGTATTACATTGGCCGCCTTACACACTTCTCTCTGTCCTAAATTCTATCTTCTATCTTCTATCTTATAATAAATTTTGAGTGTAGCATACTAGCAGCCCAAAGCACCTTAGCCCCCTTTAACATTTCTATTCTATATTTTATCATCCATTGATTGTATTCCAGGCCTCCTCAATCATTTAGTTCCTTCAATTGATTTTGTAAAGTACCATAGTACACAAAATTTGGCCTCTTCGTTTATCCATTTTCTACCTATAAGTCCAGTCTCTGGGCATCATCAACAAGAAGTAAGTTTGTATTTACATCTATTTTATGTTTCACATGTCAGATCTAAATATTTTATTTCAGATCTTATTATTACACAGTGAATAATCCAGAAGTTGACTACGCCTGGGAGCATGGCACAAAGGTGTGGAAGGGTGATAAACCCTATGTTGAGTGTAAATATTGTGGACACACAGTGCATTTCAAGGCTTAAATACCACCTTGCCAACGCATACGGCATAGTTAAGGTCTGTGATTTGGTGCCTAATGCTGTCAAGCAAGGATTTAGAAATAACTTCGTTGCAGATCCCTACGATCAGGAATTCCTATATCTCAAGCAGAAGCAAAATAGGGTTCCACCTGTAGAAGTTAGACCCTGTATTGTGGTAAGATTAAGTCTTGTGACTCTCAGTGTAGTTTTCTGAAATTAATTATTAATTTTTAGTTGTAAAATATGTATACATGACTGAAGTTGTTGCATTGTTTTCATGATAATATACAGCAGCAGACTATTTCTTCCCAGTTTCAACATCCAAGGCGCCCTAGGTCAAGCAAACTGGCGGTTCTAGAAGAAAAGGTGAGAAGGAAGAAGGAAGAGGTTAGAAAAAATAAGGAAGAGCTTCGAGAGCTTGAGGAGAAAGTTAAAAAGCTGAAGAGGAATGCAAACTGACATTCTCCAAGAATGTACAAGGTTTAACCACATTGGCCTTGCCAATGTAACAATTCCTGGTTTCTCTTGCTGGAAGTCTTCTCTAACGATCAAACATTGCCTTGCTGGTGTTAGAGTATTGGGGTGTTGTTGTGTATAAAATTCTAGTATAATTTCAGTAATCTCAAACACAAAAGCTGAACAGTTACTGCTGGAACTTGTTCTCTTCTACTACTAGATTATATTTGTGTTTGGATCATTAAAAATAATACAACCTTCTCCACTTATAGTAGGAGAATTTAGAAGATCATACATGAACCTATCAGTTACATCCTTTGAGTTACATGAACCACAATTAATGTGTCTTTTGATATTTCTAATATAAAGAATTTAGTTTATAATTAACACATTCCCTCCTTAAACTAATTCCTTTCGATCCTTCATGCCCATCAACATTTTGAAAGTATCTAGCAGAGGCTTGGACAACGCTTTAGTGAGAACATCAGCAATCTGATCTCTACTAGCAACATGACGCAACTGCACATTCTTCTCCTTTACGTGTTCTCCAATAAAATGAAATCACACATCAATGTGTTTGCTCCTTTCGTGATGCACTGGATTTTTGGCAAGCTCAATAGCAGATTTGTTATCAATTCTAATTTCAGTTGACATCGGCTGTGAAATTTTCAGCTCACGAACTAATCTTCTTAACCATATCGCATGACATACGCAGTAAGATGCTGCCACATACTCGGCCTCGCAGGTTGACAAAGAAACAATGGGCTGCTTCTTGGAGTACCATGTAAAAACCGTGTCTCCCATTAAAAACATGTATCCAGATGTACTTTTGCCATCATCTTCGTCTCCACACCAATCACTATCAAAATAGCCTAGCAGCTCGTAATCCTTTGTCCTTGAGTAAAATAATCCCAGAGATTTTGTTCCTTGCACATATCGCAAAATTCTCTTTATTGCCTTCTAGTGAGCTTGTTTTGGGTGTTCCATAAATCTGCTCAAAATTCCAACACTATATGATAGATCAGGTCTCGTACATGTGAGATATCTCAAACTCCCAACTAAGCTTTGATATAAGTTTGCCTCCACCGCGTTTCCTTCGTGAAATTTAGACAACTTTGTGCCCAATTCCATAGGTGTTGCAACTGGATTACAGTGTTCCATACGAAATTTCTTTAAAATACTATTGGCATATGCTTCTTGAGATATAAATATACCTGACTGATCTTGCTTCACTTCAATGCCAAGAAAAAATCTCATCAGACCCAAGTCAGTCATCTCGAACTCTTGGGTCATCTCCTTCTTAAATTCTTTAATCATTTTCTCATTGTTTTCCATAAAAATGAGATCATCAACGTAAAGTGCAACGAATAGTAAACTCCCTTGCGTTTCCTAGACATAGAGAGTAGCTTCATAAGGACACTGCACAAACCCGTTCTTCTTGAAATAAGCATCAATGTGAGTGTTCCATGCTCGTGGCGCCTGTTTTAAACTGTACAAAGCCTTATATAATCTCAACACCATCTTTTCTTTACCTGCCTTTATATATCCGGGTGGTTGGCTCACGTACACTTCCTCTTCTAGTGCTCCATTTAAGAAAGCCGATTTTACGTCCATCTGGTAAATAGGCCATTTACATTGAGCTTCTTGAGAGATCAATAGGCGTATTGTCTCCATTCTGGCAACTGGGGCGAAAACCTCATCGTAGTCTATTCCGGCCTTTTGTCGGTAGCCCTTCGCAACTAATCGCACTTTAAAGTCTATGCCGCAACTATTCCGGTCTTTTTATAAACCCATTTAACATCAATAGGCTTACAACCTTCTGGAGGTTTAACAAGTTCCCAGGTTTTGTTCTTTTCGATGGCTTTGATTTCTTCATCCATTGTGGCATTCCATTTCTTGTCTTTCACTGCTTCTCCAAAGTCTATGCTTTCTGCATCAGCCACCAAACACACTAGGTGTACCTCACCATGTTCATATATATCTTGTAAGCTTCTCGTTCTAGGATTTCTGGGCTCATCCTCGTCAAATTCTTCTTCTCCAGGTGTATCAAAACTTGTAACTGGGATTTTAGAAATTTGAACATCTTCCTCTGCTGGTGCTTTATTCCAGTTCCATGCATCATCTTCTTGATTTTTCACAACTCGACTTACAACCACCTTTATAAAAATCGGGTCCAGGAGCCTATATGCTTTTGCTTTCTCGTCGTATCCAATGAAAATGTACTTCCTGCTCTTGTCATCCAATTTGGTCCTCCTTTGATCCGGTACATGTGAATATGCTAGGCTCCCAAAAACTTTAAGATGTGACACAGTAGGATTTTTTCTACTCCACAATTCTTGAGGAGTTTTAATTCCCAAGTTTGAGTGAGGACACCGATTTTGAATATAAACTGCACACTGCACAGCCTCTGCCCAGAGCTCTTTAGGCAGTTCCTTGCACTTTAACATTGATCGAACCATGTCTAAGATAGTCCGATTCTTGCGTTCAGCCACGCCATTCTGCTGTGGTGAATATGGAGCAGTTAAAAACCTTCTAATTCCATGTTCTTCACAATATTCAATGAATACGTTTGATGTATATTCTCCACCATTATCTGAACGCAATGACATGATTTGTAGTCCTGCCTTCTTTTCTTCCAGCACTTTAAATTTCTTGAAAACTTTCAATGCCTCAGATTTTTTATTTAAGAAATAAACCCATGTTCTTCGAGAATAATCATCGATGAAAGTAATAAAGTACCTCCTGGAACCATATGACATGGGTGTAATTGGACCACATATGTCCATGTGCACTAGCTCGAGAGGCTTTGAGGCTCGATAGATTGCCTTCTTCTGGAATGAGTTCCTTGTTTGCTTGCCCAGCATACACACTTCACAAAAATCACCTGTACAATCCAAGCTTTGCATCCCATGGACCATTCTTTTACTCGCCATCTCTTTCAAACCACCATAATGTAAGTGTCCAAGTCTCTTGTGTCATAAAATTGCATTGTCCCCTGACTTTGTTTGCAAACACATCTCCTGAATATTTTTCAAATTCAATTTGAACATCCGGTTTTCAGACATCTCAGCCTTAGCAATTATCCTGCCATATTTGTCCTTCAGGGACATGACTTTGTTTTCCATAAAAATAGAGTATCCCTTTTCAAGCAGTTTTCCAAGACTTAGAATATTATTCTTCATGTCAGGAACGTAGTAAACATCTTCAATAGTTCCTTATTTTCCGTCCTTTCTAGTGAAATAAATTTCACCTTTTCCTTTCACTTCAATTTTTTATGAATCTCCAAATGATACAACTCCAGAATTTATTTCCTTTAAATCAGTAAATAGATGTTTGAGGCCAGACATATGATTGCTGGCCCCACTATCAAGATACCACACAATTTCATCTTCAGGAATCATACCTTTGCATGCCATGACTAGAACACCTTTATCTTGCTTTTCCTCCGTTTCGGCCAGATTTGATTGTTCCTCAACCTTCTTGTTGTACCAGCAGTCTTTGGCAAAATGATCATGTTTTCCGCAATTATAGCATTCAACAGATCTGCTACCTCTTCCAGGATTGAACCTTCCTCCTCTGCTGCGACCTCGTACTTGTCCTCTCCAGTCTGGTTGATATATTTGAGCCTTTTCTTCATATCTACTACTTCTAGGCCCACGTCCTCTGCCTCTGGAAAAATTATGATTTGTACGTCCACGTCCTCTTCCTGTTCCTCTAGAATATTGCGTGTATAACACCATCTCTTTGTCTTCAACAGTGACATCAGTTTTTAGTACTTGAGAGTCCACCTCTTCCTTTTTCAACAAACATTCTGAATATGCTTATAATGATCCCATGAGTTGATCACCGGTCATAGTTTCTGTATCATTTGACTCTTCAATAGAAATCCCAACAAGCTGCAACTTTGCGTTCAATGATCGTAATATTTTCTCATTAACATGAGCATCTTCAATCTTTTCTCCGTAATTCTTCATTTGATTTACAACCGAGGAAACTTTCGTGAAGTAATCCAGAACTGATTCTGTATCTTTCATATGCAAAGACTCAAATTCACCACGTAGGGTTTGTAATCGTACCTTTTTTACTTTATCCACGCCTTTAAAATTGTTCTACAAAACTTCCCAAGCCTCTTTCGCTCTTGCTGCTGATGCAATTTTCTCAAACATGGCTTCATCTAAGCCCATATGCATGATAGACAAGGCTTGGTGATCTTGTTTCCGTGCTTGTAATAGTTTGTTTTTCTGAGCCTGATTCAAGGCTCCTTCATTCTCTGGTTCATCATATCCTTTCTCGACAATCTCCCATGCCTCCTGTGATCCAAGCAATGCTTTCATCCGGATGCACCGGTGCCCATAGTTGCCTTTTATAAGTATTGGGACTGAAACAAAATTGCTCATTTTAATTTGATGATGGCTCTGATGTAGCTAGCTCTGATACCAATCTGTTAGAGTATTGGGGTGTTGCTGTGTATAGAAATCTAATATAATTTCAGTAATCTCAAACACAAAAGCTGAACAGTTACTGCTGGAACTTGTTCTCTGCTACTACTAGATTATATTTGTGTTTTGATCATTAAAAATAATACAACCTTCTCCACTTATAGTAGGAGAATTTAGAAGATCATACATGAACCTATCAGTTACATCCTTTGAGTTCCATGGACCATAATTAATGTGTCTTTTGATATTTCTAATATAAAGAATTTAGTTTATAATTAACAGCTGCAACACTCTTGTTCCAAACAAAATATGCTCCCTGGTGTTTCTTTTAATCACAACTCCATATCTGCCTTTGCTGCAAAGTTGTTATTGCACAAAGAAATGGCTCCCTGCAAGGTTTTTTATTAGCCCATTTGCTTATAGCAACTTTGATGCATTACTAATCCGCTCAGCCATTCCATGAATCAACGACAGATTCAAGCAAAAGACGGATTCTTTATGGCTTCCGGCTGCACTTCAATTCAGTACGCATATGCATGGACGGTATGCTACAACAGGCACTATCTTTGTAATGTTTGATTTTATTAAAGCATTTCTCCTTGCACCTTGTTTTTTTACCAGGCTTTATTTTCCGAAGCAAGTTTTAACATATTGGCGGGCCCTTCTTTGTGGTCCTTTCAACTAAATATTGTTAGAGTTAATGTGATAGTTTAAAAGAAACTAACTAATATTTTATTCCTTATCTTGAAGAATGTTCACACAAAAATTCTCCAGTCTAATTTACTTAACATATTTATAAATTAATGAGTATAATTACAAAATACAAAATACAAATTTATATTATCATACAACTTATCCTTAGGATTGTCAATATTACTTGTTTTGTTATGTACAGACATGTCTTGCATATCAGGCTATTACTAGCGCGTTGCCATATTTTCAAGGTTATTTCCTTTGAAGTCGACAAGATGCATTTGACTTTTTCTACGTAAACTATTTTCAACACACTGAACCTAGAAGGTGACTAGCACATCACTATTCCCTTAGAAACTTTTAAGGCGTCTAGACCTAGCTTTAACCTTGATTCCTGTTAATATTGAGATGTACCTTTCCGGTCTTCAAGTCTCAGAGTCTTCTTATAAATAATATATGAAATATGAATGATTTGATAAAAATAAAAATATGAATTTTGTGGGCTTTGACGTCCCGGTAGGGTCCCGGTCCGTTGATTTTTGAGAGACCGAAACATTACCTAAATTAACAGGAGACCCTGAAAACTCATATAACAGATTCAAACGTACACAAAACGAGATAAAACCAGTACCTCAATAAAGACGCTAATAAATACGTGTCCAGATTGTCGATCGAGTCATATAAATGCATTTTAGAACATTTTTTCTAGAACGATATTATTTATATCCAAGCTGCTAAAATTCTATCTGAAGCATGATCAAGATTTGATCTTTTTCGAGAGTTTATTCCTTAGTTTGAAGGATGTTCACATAAAAATTCTCCAGTCTAATCTACTTAACATTTTTATAAACTTAATGAGTATAATAACAAAATACAAATTTAGATTAGCATACAACTTATCCTTAGGATTGTCAATATTACTTCGTTTTGTTATGTACAGACATGTCTTGCATATTAGGTTGTTACTAGCGCGTTGCCATATTTTCAAGGTTATTTCCTTTGAAGGCGATAAGATGCATGTGACTTTTGCAACGTAAAATATTTCCAACACACTGAACTTAGACGGTGACTAGCACATCATTATTCCCTTAGAAACTTTTAAGGCGTCTAGACCTAGCTTTACCCTTGATTTGTGTTGATATTGAGATGTACCTTTCCAGTCTTCAAGTCTCAGAGACTTCTTATAAACAATATATGAAATATGAATGATTTGATAAAAATAAAAATATGTATTTTATGGGCTTTGACGTCCCTGTAGGGTCCTAGTCCGTTAATTTTTGAGAAACTGGAACATTACCTAAATTAACAGGAGACCGTGAAAACTCATATAACACATTCAAATGTACACAAAACGAGATAAAACAAGTACCTCAATAAAGACACTAATAAATACGCGTCCAGATTGCTGATCAAGTCATATAAATGCATTTTAAAATATTTTTTCTAGAACAATATTATTTAAATCCAAGCTGTTACACTTCTCTCTGAGGTATGATCAAGATTTGATCTTTTTCCAGAGTTTATTCCTTAGTTTGAAGGATGTTCACATAAAAATTCTCCAGTCTAATCTACTTAACATTTTTATAAACTTAATGAGTATAATAATAAAATACAAATTTAGATTATCATACAACTTATCCTTAGGATTGTCAATATTACTTCGTTTTATTATGTACAGACATGTCTTGCATATTAGGTTGTTACTAGCGCGTTGCCATATTTTCAAGGTTATTTCCTTTGAAGGCGACAAGATGCATGTGACTTTTGCAACGTAAAATATTTCCAACACACTGAACTTAGACGGTGACTAGCACATCATTATTCCCTGAGAAACTTTTAAGGCGTCTAGACCTAGGTTTACCCTTGATTCGTGTTGATATTGAGATGTACCTTTCCAGTCTTCAAGTCTCAGAGACTTCTTATAAACAATATATGAAATATGAATGATTTGATAAAAATAAAAATATGTATTTTATGGGCTTTGACGTCCCTGTAGGGTCCTAGTCCGTTAATTTTTGAGAAACCGGAACATTACCTAAATTAACAGGAGACCCTGAAAACTCATATAACACATTCAAATGTACACAAAACGAGATAAAACAAGTACCTCAATAAAGACACTAATAAATACGCATCCAGATTGCTGATCAAGTCATATAAATGCATTTTAAAATATTTTTTCTAGAACAATATTATTTAAATCCAAGCTGTTAAACTTCTCTCTGAGGCATGATCAAGATTTGATCTTTTTCCAGAGTTTATTCCTTAGCTTGAAGGATGTTCACGAAAAATTTCTCCAGTGTAATCTACTTAACATTTTTATAAACTTAATGAGTATAATTACAAAATACAAATTTAGATTATCATACAACTTATCCTTAGGATTGTCAATATTACTTGATTTTGTTATGTACAGAGATGTCTTGCATATCAAGCTGTTACTAGCGTGTTGCCATATTTTCAAGGTTATTTCCTTTGAAGGCGACAAGATGCATTTGACTTTTTCTACGTAAAATATTTCCAACACACTGAACCTAGAAGGTGACTAGCACATCACGATTGCCTTGGAAACTTTTAAGGCGTCTAGACCTATCTTTAACTTTGATTCCTGTTGATATTGAGATGGACCTTTCATGTCTTCAAGTCTCAGAGTCTTCTTATAAACTATAGATCATTAATGCCAAGATGCGAATCCTTACGTTATAAATTTTCAAATGATAATACTTCATTTTCCTTCAGCGATCACTAATGCCTAGTGCAATTTGTCTGATTCACAGATGACTAATTCCACTCTCAGGCCTTCGTATTACAAACCGTATGGTCCCTTGTTAAATCTTCTACCTTATACAATGAACTTCATGTATAATTATATAGGTCTTCAAACTAAACCTCGGAACTACATCGAGTGTCTTCTATATTATTACTTTGTTTCCTGAACATATTAATAAACTTTGTATGGACTCCAGTTGACAATTTCTTCACTGCATTTCCCAAGATCATTATGTACACACCAAATTTTCATCATGTACTGATTTCACTGTAACATAGTATTATTTTCCTGTCCTTATTCTATGTCGAGTTATTCAAACAATCATTCTTTAGATTAAATAACTATCTTCAATCTTGCACAAAAGATACTTTGATATTATTAACGTTTTAGGTAGTTACGCTACAGTTACGCTACTGTTATAGGCATATGTAGTGGACACGATAATCGTAGTGTCGTGTCTGGTGAGCATATTGGGGCGGTACATCCATCAAATAAACAATAATAAAGTCTGGGAATTTTTTATTATTGTCTTTCATCCACTATTTTTATATGACTTAAATAATTTTATATGTGCTTAATTAGTTTATTGAGTCAAATATAACGAATCAAGCCGAGTATGAGTCAATCTTGATTCAAGTTTGAGCCACATAATAATAAAACTTGAATTGACTTGATAAGTTTATCAAATATAGATATCGAACTCGATTACTTATTAAATTGTGTGGAGTTAAAGAATAGTGGCAAGTAGGGTTTAATGATCAGTTCAACCATAAGCTAACTATTGAACTTTCAAGAATCATCTCAAATAAAGATTTATTCAAAAACAAGTATTTCTTGTATCATTTTTTGAACTAATTATTTTATAAAAATTTCAAATGTATTTTTTTTGGTTATATTTTTTGGAAATATTGTGGGAGACATCACTACTCCAATTATATATTAAAAAGTGTAGTGGTAATGTTGTGAATTTTCTATGAAATATTATGTATATTAAAATCGAGCTTACTTTATGTTTTTATATCACTTTGCATTACTAATTCTATTCTAGTACACATTTTATTTTCTTTATTTTCTTTAACTTTTATCAAAACTTCTTTATATAAATTTTTGATATTACCATTTTATTTTAACCATGAATTTGATTTGTTGACGTATAGTATTTTTCATTGATGTTGTGTAAAATCCCTTGCAAGCCTTAGAGTAACAATTTGAGTGTTCTCACTTGAATTAACATTAATTAATTATTTTATATTTTAATTTTCATTGAAAGAATGCAACCAATTTACTTATTGTTGAATGAAATTCTAATTTATATAGCTTTATACAATTTTAGAGTTTTATAATATAATGAAATTATTATTAAGTTTGATATTTACAATAGTAAACTTAAAATTTTCTTTATTATATAAATTAAAATTTAACTGATAAAATTGAATTATAGTATTTAATTTATAAATTCCAACAAGCGCACGTATATTTTTTTTATTCACAATCTTTTAATATTATATCTATCGTTGATAACCTTTTTTTTAATATCTTATTACATAACTTATAAATTTGATGATATATTCAAAAAATTTCTTATTTGTCATGCATTTTTAAAACAAAAGGAAATTTGTACAATACATATTACACATTCTTTTATTTTTCAATTTATAATTACGAATATGATATATGTACATTTAGTTTATTAATTTGATAATTGTAAGATATCTTACTTTAAATATATGATGGATATTTTTTTTACAAAAATAAACATAAATTTTCAAGTTATTAAAATATAATGGAAAAGCTTTTTGTGCATGTGTATACTTTTATATGGATATATTATTTTGTTGGGGTTGGTGGATTATTTTTGGTCAATTTATTTTTAATATCTCATATACCACCTTAAGAATAATGTTAGACAAAACTATTTTTTGAAAATTTTAAATTACATTTTTTCTATTTTTAATAAATATGAATAAATATTTTATATTAAATAATAAAACTAGGTCTACACAATAAATAAATTATTAGTTATATTAAAGAAGATGCATATATTAATTAAAACTTATACGAAATTTAAATATAGAATGGGAAGGTTAAAACCCTCAAATTATAATGTCCAAACCCTAGATAGTGTATGGTTTGACTCCTTTATATAAATATAAAACATTCTCAGTGTATTACATTGGCCGCCTTACACACTTGTCTCTGTCCTAAATTCTATCTTCTATCTTATAATAAATTTTTATTGTAGCATACTAGCGGCCCCAGTCACCTTAGCGGCCCCTCCTCAATCATTTAGTGCCTTCAATTGATTTTGTAAAGAAACATACTACACAAAATTTGGCATCTTAGTTTATCCGTTTTCCACCTATATTTTACCCTGAAGAGTCTAGTCTCTGGGCATCATCAACAAGAAGTAAGTTTGTATTTACATCTATTTTATGTTTCACATGTGAGATCTTATTATTTTATGTCACATCTTATTATTGCACTTATAACTATCATTTCTTAACTATTTATTGTATGTATGTCTTTTTATCATTTTCAATTAGGGACAATTGTAAATTATAAATACCTAATCATAAAATTGAAATTAATTGAACTGTTGTTAAGGTGTGGTAAGAAATATGAATAGGTACTCTAACCATGTTTAATTTGTATACATATACAAGTTTCCAATATTTTGATATAGATCCATAATTTTGACTTATGCACACAACATTATTCATTTGAATTATGAATTATTTCTTAATTGCCAATATATATGTCTAAGAATACATATATATTTTTTTGACTTGTTATCTATATTAATGTTGGGTGTGTGTATATAATAATGGTTACTAAATTTTAAGAATTTTGATTAGCTTGTATATGCTAAAAGTATTTATACTGCACAATATAAACAGTGAATAATCCAGAGGTTGACTACGCCGGGAGCATGACACAAAGATGTGGAAGGGTTATAAACCCTATGTTGAGTGTAAATATTGTGGACACACAGTGCAAGGCATTTCAAGGCTTAAATACCAACACTACAAGAAATTTGCAATCACACAACTGTTTTTTACCGTCAGTTGTGTGACAAGTATGTTTTCCGTTATTTATCCAACACTCGTCTGATTGAACATGAGACAATGGTTGTTTTTACCATTGTAAAAAGAGAGATTAATCAACATGTTAGACTGCTTGTGTTAACATGGAACACACAACAGTTATTCTAAACAAACTGTTGTTGGAACTTTTTTAAACAACTATTTTTTTATTCAACTATTGTCTATCTAACTTAAAAATAATGATTTTGTAGAAAAACCACTATTGTTAACTTATTCGATATTTTCATAAACAACAGTTTATAAACTTTTTTTAACTAGTTAAAACCATTGTCTTAGAATGTTTTTTATTTAAAAGACAACGGTATAAAAAATTTAAACCATTGCAAATAATATCAAAAGACAACAGTTTTTTTAAAAAAAATAAATGCAATGAGACATACAACGGTTTTCATCATTTTTTAAGCGGGTTTCACACAACAGTTTACAAAACTAATCTTATTATTTAAAATAAATCAATTTTAAAATAAAATGATATCATAATAATTCAATTGTTATTTCACAATTGAAATTAAATTTATAATACAATGTTTCTCTACAAAAATAAAAACTATAACTTAAAATCTATTTCTAAACATGCTCATTAAGGTACACATTTTAATCGTCTCCGCTAAAAACATCAAGTCCCATTTCTGTTGGATCAGTGGCTTGTAACTCAACCTTCATGCTGTGGAGTTCCCTCTTGAATGTGACCTTAGAGCTTGTATTCTGGTCAATATACTTGTAGTTGCACAACCACATCGAGTAGCCTTCTGTGTTATACATGTCCAGACCAAAACCAGTGTCTCATTTGCACCAGACAGTGCTTCCACCGAGGAGCTCCCCAACAAATAACGCTGGTAAGATTAAATAATATTTTAGCTTCACCAGTAGCCAGATATTCTACAGAGGAAATAAATTTTAAACCATATAGAATATAACAAAAAAAATCCCACATCTAAAACCGGAACACGAGTTTTATTAATGAGATGTGAAGCTCTATATAGATGCACAGTCATATTTTTTAAACTTTCTGGGCAAACATTTACGTTGTTCTATGTAAACATATATTGAATGTAAAAGCTCATGTATTCAATGCAAGAAAAGTATAACACAAGTTCACAGAGCAATTAATTGGTATGAGAGTGTTCATTTACGACGGATGTACTTCTACGAAAAGGGGTTGCCGGTAAATATGCTATGACAGTTGGGCTGGTAGGTGCTATATTAGACTGATCTCTATTTGGTCTATCGAGGTAATAGATAAACAAAATTAATGTTGATACTAATACAGTGGAACACACAAGTATAATGACCCAATTTCTGAAGATACTGGAAGAAGGCAGTCCGGTTATCTTCTCATCACTACACGAAAAAAGTCCATAGACATCGGTTTTTGGCTGATGTCTATGCTGTTTGGCAACCGATGTTGATGTGGGTGATGTTTATTCTAGACATCGGCCATAACCCGATGTCTTTACTAGCTTAGACATCGTTTCTGAAAAAAAAACTGATGTCCATGCATTGTTTTTTTACAAAAAATGTTAGAAATAAATAATTTAATAAATAAATTACACTTATTACAACAGATTAAACGTATAATGAGCTATGTTTTTTACCACATAGACATCATATATTTTCTTTTAGGTGATGTAAAATTAGATATTAAACATCGATTTATTCAGTAAAATGTGATGTCTATAGTTGCACATAAACATCAATTATATGCCAAACAAAGTGATGTCTATGTTCAATTTACACTTGAATATGTCTATCTTTGACATCAGTTTTTTTATCAAAAATGATGTACATTAACGTTTTTGACATCAGTTTTTCTTCTTTAAAAGTGATGTATAATTATTTTTGAGATATCAGTATTTATTCATTAAAAGTGATGTACAATTATTTTTTGACATCAGTATTAATTCATTAAAATATGTGTTTGCATCTCAGTATTTCAGCACTATTTTTATTTTTGAAGTTAAATGCTGCAATTGGAAGATCTGAGAATTAATATATATTTGAAATTTTACACTGCCAGTGCAAACTACAAAGATTATTTAATGAAATATTTACAAGATTTTCAGCCAGATCAGATCAACCAAATCAAGAGTCACACTAGTTCCCCCTGTTATGATACAAAGTTGTGCGCACTAGTAAGCTGGTTTTGCAACAACTTTACTTTGATGTTTGAGGACTTTGTAATACAGCAGCTATATCCAGTCCATGACTCCCACTCCGTTGTAGTCCCTCCATAGTTGATAAAAGTGAGTAATCTGCGGGTTTCACAATAGCTCTTTGTCTCAGAATATGGAGGTGATCTTGATTTGGAAGCAACTCGACATCATAGTTGAAGAGTAAGATTATTGTTGCACTTACATTGAGGTTTTCGGGAGCAGGGAAGATCTTTCTTTAAGCACCAAGCAACTCTACAAAATAAACTAAGCTAGTTCATGGCGTGCTTATAAAAAACTAGTAGATATCATATCTATAGAAACTTACGAATTGTTATTTGAAGATGACATGCTGGATACAAGATTCCTGTAAAAGATACAAAAGGAATTTAAAGAAATATTGATATTTAGTTTATAGAGTATATGAAGCAGGAAGAAACCTACACATTAGATGGCTGGCAGTTATATTCAACTATCCGTGAAAAATTGTTGTAAGATACATCACTGCAGCCAATACAATTATGAAATTTGTGAATATGATAAACATGGAACTTAATAATTATCCATCCCGGCATGTGGTTTCTCTAAATCTAGATGATATATTGAACTGAAAGCTGTGTAAAGAACTAACAAATTTTCTTTGCTGCCAGAAATCCAACTTGGTATCTCTCCAGTCAATGAATTGTGATTCAGATACCTACATTCGATTATAAGTTGGTGTCACACTTCTGAGTACATTATTTTGCAAATTACATAGAGGCTAAAGTAAACAAGTATAGGAAAGAAGATAAATTATGCAAGTCCAACTATCCGAGTTAGTTGCATGTGTTCCTGGAAGGTAATAATTTCTTATAAGAAGTATTTGAAACAAATTCACATACAGATATTGTATACTAAGGTCGTTTAAGAGCGCCATTGAATCTGGTATTTGGCCAGTCAACCGATTAAAGCTCAGATCTCTGCAAACAAATTAAATAAAACTCAAAATGATAAAATTTTGATATATTTTCTAGCATACATGTTTCTGCAGGTTTTTGCATTCAACATGGCACATCACACGCTACACAAGCATATAAAGCTAATTTTTAGGACCTAACTATAAAAGTAGAACAATACTTTTGAAAATCCAGAAGTACCCTCATAATTTATAATGTTCTTCTTTATATGCATAGACAGAACAGTGTAACTAAATTATTATAAGGAGAGTCTCTGAATGTGCTAATGAATTCTACATAGTAATACTTAAAAATATAGGTCTCTGTTGTGTGCTTGTATCGACTAATGCATCTGTGAAAACATATATAGTACATTGTAATCCCTCACACGCGCATGCACAGACATACATTGTGAGGAACTCCATTACCAGAAATTAGTACCGGATTGAGCAATAATAAAAGTTAGCTTACAGGGTTTTTAGTTGACCAAGTACTCCAACGTATTCTGGAAGTGCACCATTGATCAAGCAATTTCTTAATATCCTGCAAAAGAAAGAAATGTTAACTAATTTTTTCAGGGAAACACATCTGCATCAGACAAAATTTATGTACGACTTACAGCACATGCAAGGATTGCATATCTTTTAAATCTGGGATAGTCAAATTTCTTCCGGTCAGATCAGATATCTTCCTATCAACAGAAAGAACAGAAGTAATCGACTGATCTCAAAAGTCCAAACCAAAAATCAATTACAATGATAGAAAGTCATGAAGGTATTAAACATTGGCTAGATATTTGAGCAGTTCTTACAGTTTTATTAGATTTCTCTGACGGGAGATGCTCAATGGAATTGGACCCTCTAGTCCTATTCCCTGCAAGTCCCTGCACAAAATTTGAAGTTTATTGAGAGGTATATGTAACCGTAGTTTCTAGAATATGTACTAACAACCAAGTAGAACCAAACTGAAGCATAATCGACCAAAATTACTCACAGTCTTGTCATATTTGTCCAGTTTCCAATAAAATCGAGTATCTTCCCAGAGAAATCATTCCCATCAATCCTACTGCAAGGAGTAGATAATTTTAAGACTTTATTAAACTTAGAAATATACAGTATAGATGAAGTAGTACTTACAAATCCTCTAGATTCCTCAGGTTGCCAAATGTTTCTGGTATTATTCCATTTAATTTATTTGCAGAAACAACGCTGTGAAGATTGTTTGCAAGATTTCCATCAATAGATAAATAATGATAGAAGTGTTAAAGCATTATGTAATTATGTTTTAATTATGATAAAAATGTGAACACATTATGTAATAGATAAAAGCCCTCCATGAAGAACCCTTTAGGCATGTAATTGTAATTCTTACAATCTCCTCAAGCCAATCAAACTTCCAAAGTTTCGAGGAATAGGCCCTTCAAGTAGATTATCTTCCAAAAACCTGAAAAGTTCAGCTCAGATTAAGTTAACCAAAGGTTATACTTGAAATCCAAGTCATATAGATCACATTTTCACTTACAGCTCCTGAAGAGTAGCGATGTTGGCTAGTTCCTGAGGAATCGAACCTTGGATACGATTCCCCAAAAGGGATCTACAGAAAGGAGAGTTCTAATTTAAAGAGGTTATGCTAGGAAGCTTAATTTAAAGATATGTTTTGTTCACTACATTGCACAAAAAAATACAGACAAGAAATTAGCAAGTATCACAACAAAACTATACAGAAAGACAATGCGAAGCTGACCAAAAGCTCTGGGAATGGTTCCTCCGAGGACTCAGAGGCATGAACCTCGAGTGAGAAGAAGGCCTAGATGAGAAATTCACATGATCACCAAACCTATTCATTGGGGAGATTAATCATGTATTAGTCTTATTATAAGATCTGAAGTTTCCCACATCATTTATCCCCGTAAATCCTGTTAATAAGCATCAAGTTCTTAGCAGCCAATACAGAATCATTGCAACAATAATACAGAAATCAAAATACTGAAAGTAGTATCCATATTTAAGTTTTAACTAACAACATGTTATTTTTAGAAAATACAAGACTCAACCAAAACTAAACCAGGTCATAGTGTTCAACAAAATTTTTGTTTTGTCAACTACAGAGCATGGCACATACATCTGTTTCAACTTTCCACAAAATTAAAGCAACATGAGCTATTTCGAACATAAATATTTGATAAATCATTAATCAATGATGACCTTTTGCAGGAAAGATCCAGCAGACGTGCACAAACAAGCTTTTAGATGTTCATTCCTCTAGATCCAAACTAAAAGGCAAGTAAAAGGTCATAATATAAAACCAAAATAAACAAAAAGATCATAGATTGGATCAGTTTTCTTTCACATGTACTTTAACTATCACATACATATGTAGTTCCTTATTTATGCAATCAATCAAAATTATTCTAGTAAATCTAAAGCTCATCATCAGATATAAAATTTGAAGCAACAGATAAATAACAAGAGGCAGTGATGTACTAATACTAATATCATCTCCGGCAACGTCAATTCTATTAAACATATTCAAATAAGTAAATTAGGGTTACAATTTCAAAAAAAAAACCAAAATTAAAAATTCAGGGTTTCGATTTTAAAAAACCCCAATTGAAAACTACTCACAGAGAATACCCTATTTCAAAATAACATAGGAAATTCACTTACCAATTCGAGTTTCTAAAATGATAACCAAGTAGAGAAGATCCTAAATCAAGCTTATCCTCTTACGAGCTTAGCATAGAAAAATGGAGAGAGATGGTGGAGATGATGGTGGTGAGTCGTGGAGATGATGGTGGTGAGTGGTGGAGCGGCGGTGATGTTGGTGAGTGGGGGTGGTGAGTGGTGGAGATGATGATGGTGGGGTGAGAGAGTCGGGGCGAGAGAGTCGGATGAGAGAGAGAACTTATGTGTCTCGTGGGGGAAAAACAAAAAGGGGGGAAGAATATTTGCTAAGGGGGGAAATTTATTTGGCTAAGGCGGAAACAAAAATAAAGTGGGCGGGGAGTGAATTTTTTTTTGGAACTTTAGACACCAATTTTAAAATAACCGATGTTTTAAAACAACATAGACATCATAAAAACACGGGGTGATGTTATAAATTCTTTTAACATCAGTGGAAAACCTAACCGATGTCTAATGTGTGATGTCTATTGACAGTTTTCTACTTTCTGGCCATTGGCTGCAAGTGAGATGATCAATTTATCTTTGAACCTCTCGGAGGCGAAAACTTTGACCTCATATTCTGTCTGCCCTGCTACTCCATAATTTTCCATGTGGGCATGTGTGATCAGTAACTATTTCCGACCATGCCAGTCAACTACAACATTGGTATTACCGACTACCATTATGACAGACTTGTCAGCCTTGGGGTCAAATGGTGATATACACGACCTGTGCCACTAGGGTTGATTGATGCAGTAGATGCCGAGAGTAGGCACACAAATTATGATATGCACGAAAAATAGAACTCGACATCTACATTGGTTAACAAAGATGATGCAACCATTATTATTCAATCATCATATTAGAAGCTTTCAGGTCAATTCACACCCACAATCAGAATTAAATATTTCAATCTTTTTCAGTTAATATGATCTCAAACTATCAATAAAAGTATGTTTACATATATTATTTACATGGCCTGCTACATAATATTTCATAATACTAGAATTGAAGAATACCTCAGCATTAACCTATGCAGTATGTTTGATCCCAAATATGGAACTCGTGTTTAACATCTTCTCAGGCTCGAAGGCCAATAGCAGGACTCAAATTGACAGATGGTAATGGTAATCGCAGTGTAGGAACAGAAAGTCGAAGAAGTGGCTCTACTGGAACATCCATCGAATTTCAAACATGGAATGCAACAGGAGTTCACTTCTTTAGAGACAAAATAGGGAAAATGCAACAGGAGTTCACTTCGTATTTCCAGTGTTGCAAATCCCCCAACAAAAAGGGAAGAAACAGTTCCAGATATATATATATACTGTTGGCTCCTCGAAAAATATGCACTAACCGTAACCCTTATTTCCTGTAGTGACCCCTAAAATAGTTAGTGCGGCCAAACAACAACCTGGACAGTGAAAACACATATTCTTAAAACACTTAACTATTACTATAAACTACAGAACAAAGAAAACTAGTCGAGCTTACAGCTCCACCGAGTGAATGTCCACACAACACTAGTTTTCGATTTTTTTTCTGGGCTAGTCAATATAACTCCAACGCATGATCCAATTGGTTTAAATCCCTTTTGGTGGCTTTCCTCCATAAAAAACAAGTGCCTTCTTAACACCAACCTTTTGAGATCCTCTGGTGCTACTGGTTGTGAGCATTGGCTTATCAATTCTAGTGGCCTTCCAATACCCTGAAGTTGCTTCACGATTTGGCCAGGCGCCATTAGGGTACTTTCGATCCCTTGGACTGAAAAAGTATCATTCCTGCATTTTTCAAACCAGAACACATCATCACCAATCTCCAATATAATAACATAACACATCATCCTCATAATTAAATGATTATCACATTGTACACAAATAATCACATATTTATAAATCACCTTGCAATTCCCATGGATCGAACTTATAAAGATCGACTTCAGCGATGATAGAAACAGGAAGAGGAGCAGAGGCAACCTTTTTCTTCTACTTGAGCCACATCCTTGACTACTTAAAAGTAATTAAAAAATCAAAGCCTCAACAAAACCCATTAACACTAACTAAAATGGGTCATCAAAGAATCAATCTTTATCTCATTTGCACATACCAACAAAAAAATTATTTGCTCTAAATTAGAAAGAAACAATAAAAGCCCATTTCAGATCCACACCCAATAATTCAAATTGCATGTAAAATAAAGATAATGGTTTGAAAAAAGAAGCTTACACTAAATGAATTCCTGATTGAAAATAGCCTGAGCTTCGAAATCCAGAGCTACATCTCCAACCACAGGAGAAACAGAGCTTATTTTACACCCAGTTCTAAAAAAAACCATCTCAAAATATAACATAAAATTATAAAGGACTCAGTTAACTTACTAATTACAGTGAATTAAAGATTGGGCTCCTCTTAAACACAATTTCCAATTTGTTAAACTTGGTTTGAAATTGGGTTATTGGGTTTTCATTTTGACCCATAATCCCCTTTGTCATCTTCACCAATCTTTGCTTACTTTCTCCCATCCACCTTGTATTTTTTCACCAATTCTTCAACTCCTCTCTCTGCGTCTCTGTTTTGCCCCATGCCGACCTCCTTGCGAGACTGCAGCTGTTTACACGCCCCTTCACTTATGCTGTGACTTTGGCGGAGAGTGATGTTGAATAATTAGGAAAGGAGCAGTACCTTGAATCTAAAGTCTTAAGACAAAAGTTGTGAGAAAGGGAAATGAAATTCTAGGGAAGTGAACAGAGAGAATTGAGAAAGACAGAGCATGTAAGTGTGAGATTAGAGAGGCGGTAGATGAAACATAAAAGAAATAGGGTTAGAGTGTACTCCAAGATGAGGGGAGGGAAAAAATATTTGGTAAGGGGGAAAACAAAGAGAATTTCATGGGAGATGTGTTTGTATAAGAAGAGCAAAAAAAATTTGTTTTTAGTGTATTTTATTATTATTATATAATTGTTTTAAATTATTTTAAATATTAATCAAATAAAATAAAATATTAATCAAATAAAATTGATATATTTTAACATCCGTACGGTTGGATTGTCGAAAAAATCATTTTAAAAATTAATCTTATAAATCGAGAACGAGTCTCATTGTTTGGAGTGGTACTTTTACTGGATTTTTCTAATCTTGACAAGCAAGATGAAAATCAAAATTGTTAATAATTTTTTCATTTAACTAAAATTGATATATCTTAACATCCGTACGGTTGGATTGTGGAAAAAATCATTTTAAATATTAATCTTGTCAATCGGGAACGAGTCTCGTTGTCGGGAGGGTACATTAACTGGATTTTTCTAATCCTGACATGCAAGATGAATTTCAAATTTTTTAATAATTTTTTCATATGACTAAAATTGATATATCTTAATATCCGTACGGTTGGATCGTCAAAAAAATCATTTTAAATATTAATCTTGTCAATCGGGAAGGAGTCCCGTTGTCGGGAGGGGTACATTAACTGGATTTTTCTAATCCTGACATGCAAGATGAATTTCAAATTTTTTAATAATTTTTTCATATGACTAAAATTGATATATCTTAACATCTGTACAGTTGGATCGTCGAAAAAATCATTTTAAATATTAATTTTGTCATTCGGGTACGAGTCTCGTTGTCGGGAGGGGTTCATTAATTGGATTTATCTAATCCTGACATGCAAGATGAATTTCAAATTTTTTAATAATTTTTTTATATGACTAAAATTGATATATCTTAACATCCGTATGGTTGGATCGTCGAAAAAATCATTTTATATATTAATTTTATCAATCGGGAACGAGTCACGTTGTCGGGAGGGGTACATTAACTGGATTTTTCTAATCCTGACGTGCAAGATGAATTTTAATTTTTTAATAATTTTTTCATATGACTAAAATTGATATATCTTAACATCCGTATGGTTGGATCGTCGAAAAAATCATTTTAAAAATTAATCTTGTCAATCGGAAACGAGTCTCGTTGTTGGGAGGGGTACATTAACTTGATTTTACTAATCTTGACATACAAGATGAATTTCAAATTTTTTGATCATTTTTTCATATGACTAAAATTAATATATCTTAACATTCGTACAGTTGGATCGTCGAAAAAATCATTTTAAATATTAATCTTGTTAATCGGGAACGAGTCTCGTTGTCGGGAGGGGTACATTAACTGGATTTTTCTAATCCTGACATGCAAGATGAATTTCAAATTTTTTAATAATTTTTTCATATGACTAAAATTGATATATCTTAACATCCATACAGTTGGATCGTCGAAAAAATCATTTTAAAAATTAATCTTGTCAATCGGGAATGAGTCTCGTTGTCGGGAGGGGTATATTAACTGGATTTTACTAATCCTGACATACAAGATGAATTTCAAATTTTTTAATCATTTTTTCATATGACCAAAATTGATATATCTTAACATCCGTACAGTTGGATCGTCGAAAAAATCATTTTAAATATAAATCTTGTTAATCGGGAACGAGTCTCGTTGTTGGGAGGGGTACATTAACTGGATTTTTCTAATCCTGACATGCAAGATGAATTTCAAATTTTTTAATAATTTTTTCATATGACTAAAATTGATATATCTAAACATCCGTACGGTTGGATCGTCGAAAAAATCATTTTAAAAATTAATCTTGTCAATCGCGAATGAGTCTCATTGTCGCGAGGGGTTCATTAACTGGATTTTTCTAATCCTGAAATGCAAGATGAATTTCAAATTTTTTAATAATTTTTTTATTTAACTAAAATTGATATATCTTAACATCTGTACGGTTGGATCGTCGAAAAAATCATTTTAAATATTAATCTTGTCAATCGGGAACGAGTCTCATTGTCGGGAGGGTACATTAATTGGATTTTTCTAATCCTGACATGCAAGATGAATTTCAAATTTTTTAATAATTTTTTCATATGACTAAAATTGATATATCCTAACATCCGTACGGTTGGATCGTCAAAAAAATCATTTTAAATATTAATCTTGTCAATCGGGAACGAGTCTCGTTGTCGGGAGGGGTACATTAACTGGATTTTTCTAATCCTGACATGCAAGATGAATTTCGAATTTTTTAATAATTTTTTCATTTAACTAAAATTGATATATCTTAACATCTGTACGGTTGGATCATCGAAAAAATCATTTTAAATATTAATCTTGTCAATCGGGAACGAGTCTCGTTGTCGGGAGGGTACATTAACTGCATTTTTCTAATCTTGACATGCAAAATGAATTTCAAATTTTTTAATAATTTTTTCATATGACTAAAATTGATATATCTTAACATCCGTACAGTTGGATCGTCAAAAAAATCATTTTAAATATTAATCTTGTCAATCGGGAACGAGTCCCGTTGTCGAGAGGGGTACATTAACTGGATTTTTCTCATCCTGACATGCAAGATGAATTTCAAATTTTTTAATAATTTTTTCATATGACTAAAATTGATATATCTTAACATCCATATGGTTGGATCGTCAAAAAAATCATTTTAAATATTAATCTTATCAATCGGGAACGAGTCTCGTTGTCGGGAGGGGTACATTAACTCGATTTTACTAATCATGACATGCAAGATGAATTTCAAATTTTTTAATAATTTTTTCATATGACTAAAATTGATATATCTTAACATATGTACGGTTGGATCGTCGAAAAAATCATTTTAAATATTAATTTTGTCAATCGGGAACGAGTCTCGTTGTCGGGAGGGGTTCACTAACTGAATTTTTCTAATCCTGACATGCAAGATGAATTTTAAATTTTTTAATAATTTTTTTATATGACTAAAATTGATATATCTTAACATCCGTACGGTTGGATCATCGAAAAAATCATTTTAAATATTAATTTTGTAAATCGGGAACGAGTCTCGTTGTCGGGAGGGGTACATTAACTGGATTTTTCTAATCCTGACATGCAAGATGAATTTCAAATTTTTTAATAATTTTTTCATTTAACTAAAATTGATATATCTTAACATCCGTACGGTTGGATCGTCGAAAAAATCATTTTAAATATTAATCTTGTCAATCGGGAACGAGTCTCGTTGTTGGGAGGGTACATTAACTGGATTTTTCTAATCCTGACATGCAAAATGAATTTCAAATTTTTTAATAATTTTTTCATATGACTAAAATTGATATATCTTAACATTCGTACAGTTGGATCGTCAAAAAAATCATTTTAAATATTAATCTTTGTTATTCCCAGTGGACTAACAATGAGATTTACAGAAGGGGGGTTGAATGTAAATCTCAAAACTTTTTCAAGTTTTGAGCAGTTTGTAAGGCTAAGTGTTCGAGTGATCAAATGTGTGTGAATTGCTTGGAGCTGATGCAGACAGATATATATTCAAACACAAATGTAATGAACACAAAGAAATTAAAAACTTTTATGGTGAATTTGTTGTTCCACCAGAGATGTGTTATTTCAGAAAATCTGTGATTCAAAATTAAATCACAACTGCTTCCTAGTACAAACTAGATGATTTTCTCTCTAGATGTTTCTAAACAGCTCAAGGAAAATTCATATCTAATTACTAGCTACTACTTGGTTTATATATCACCAAGTTTACAAGTGAAGACAAAGATAAAGTACAATAAGAAAATAGTTCTCCACTTGTTTCTATTCCATTTTTATCCAGTATAATATGGAATTATCTGTTGACTTTCCATTTTGAACCAGACTAAAAACGGCTGCTTTTTCTGCTGTTCCTGAAATAGGCTACCACATCTCTGTCAATCCATGTGCCTCTGTCAGCTTTGTTAACTGTCACTATCAACTGCTATGAGACTGAGCATCCGTTGAAACTTTCATCCATTGATGGCTTTATCCGTTGATGCTCTAGCAGTTGAAGCTTTATCCGTTGAAGCACTTATCCGTTACTGGATATTTATCCGTTGAAGAATTAGAGACATCCGTCGAAGCTTTGTTTCTTATCCGATGAAGGTCTTCAATATCCGTTGACACTTCTTCACTTATACAAAATTACAAGGCATGAAATATTTACAATTAGCCCTCCTATTTGTACATCCATTAGTAGTCAACATGACTGATTATTTCCTAACAACATCTAAGAATTACAGCTTGAAACCAGAGAGTGAAATGTGCTACAATACCAAACTTATTGCTAAGTAAGGCTACTCCTTCAACGGATAGCCAATATGGTCTTATCCGTTGAGGCTACAAACACTAGATTTCTACTTAAGTGTTTTGCTTAACTTATCATCAAACTAATACACATATTCCTAACAATCTCCCCCTATTTATGTCTACTAGAACTGTAGGCATAAATTTGGGTTTAGCTTGATGATAACAAAACACTTAACAAATATATAAACTGTAACAAAGCAGAAATTCAAAAGTGCTACAAAAGTGTATATGCTGAGATGAAATTGAAGAAATACATTGTTTCCAAGGGTGCTCCTTTAGCCTGAGCAAATTACTTTCTTTTCCTTTGATCCCTGGTTTTCTTTCCTAGCCTCCTGTCATTCTCCTCTATTTGAAGTTGAAGTTGTCTGTAGAATTCAGTTTCATCTTCTTCATTGATATCTAACTTAGATTGCATATCCTTGAGAGTTTCATTACTGGAAATCTTTAGCTGATCTTCAATTCTGAAAAATCTTCTGACTCCTTTGTTGTCTCTGAACTCCATCAACCAATGAGGTGATTTGTGAATTGTAATACCTCTCTCTTGAATGAGTAAAGTTCTAGGCAAGGCATTGGGCTCCCTCCAAGTTTTCCTTATATTGGCAATCTTGTTGAGAATCTCAGTCCTGGCAGTCCTGGTAAAGCCAGAATCCTTTTGTATGGCTGAGTAGACTCTAATCAACGTAGAGTAGCCTTCATTCAGAATTCTGTGAAGAGGCCATGTTCTTTCCCCAGCTCCTTTGTATTTGAACACTAGTCTTTCTGGTAGCTGTCTGTAGGCAGCTATTCCCCTTACAACCTCCAGCTCATCCTGATAGAGTTCAATGTCTAAAAATTCTTTTATGTCACAGATGTGAACATAATCATCTTTAGAGGTTTGAGGTTTAGGCTTAGGCTTTCGTGTGAATTTGATTGAGGCTTTAGAGGGTGTTGATTTGATTCTTCTTTTCTGCTTCTTTGATGGTGTAAAAGAGGTTAGGAAGGTGGGAAATTTGATGGTGTCCCAATCAATTGGTTCCTCCTTAGGAATGATTGGTTCACCATGAATGTTTATGAAGGGGTCAGGCACAATGGGTTCAGGAATAGAGGGTAGTGGTTTGGATATTGATTGGTTTTCTTCAGTCTCATCTACCATCTTTCTTTTTGCATTGACCTTCTTTCTATTCCCTTTCTGCCATTCTTCCCTACTTCTTTCCTCCATCTCAGTACCAACCATGTCCCCCATAGCTCTATCTTCACCTTTGTCTTCAATTTCTTTTTGTTCTTCAGCCTAACTTAACTTTAGCTGTTTTTTAAGCTTTGCTTGTGCTCTTTTGTTAGCCTTTAGCTGTTTGGCTTCTTCCTTCAACCTCTTGGTTTCTTCCCTCTTGGCTATTGAGAATTTGGGATGTCCTTGCATCACATAGATGCTTTTTCCCTCTCTAAAGATAACAGCCATGTTCTTCCTTACAGCCTCATCCATGTTCTCTTTGAGCTTTATGATACTTCTACCCAAAAGCTTGTCTTCATCAGGCTTTGGAAGAGGAAAATCCACTCCTTTCATTTGAGCAAGGCTTAGAGGGTTCTTTGTAGAGTCCTTGTTGAAGCTGTTGTTGGGCTTGAGAACTATAGGTTGCAGATCTTTGGAAGAAGTTTCTCCATCCTTATGCCTCCCTACTAGCTTGAGTTCCATAATAATTGATTTCACTTTTGTGCTATGCTTCACAGATTGTAATTGAGAAGTTGTAGAACCAAATATTAGTTGCATCTTTTCATCAATCTTCTTCCTTTGCTCTTTGACTTGCAATTCAGCTGCTGCTATCTGGATTAGATCAATTCCATCTAGCTTTCCTTTGACTTGAATTGGTGGAGAAGTTGTGATGACAGGAACTAGCACTTGAGAAATCTGAACTGTTGAAGATGGCTCTCCTTCCCCTTCCCATTTATTCTCCCCCTTTTTGTTATCATCAAGGGTAGGGGTCAAGCCTTGTGCTTTTGCCAGCTGTATGAGTAGATTTGTTTGAGTTTGTTGATTCTGAAGAATGGTGACCATAGAGTCTTCAATGATTTGAACCCTATCTTCCAATCTGGCCAGCCTCTTGTCTCCCCATCAGATGCTTTCCTCAGTCTCCCCAACAAATCTTGCATAGTACCATAGGGTATAACTGAATCCAATTTCTAAGCATTGTAGGATTTCAGATCAGGAATGTCCTGCTTGAGCTCATCCACACTTAGATTTTGCTGGTAATGCTGCTACTGCAAGAGATGCAGAGATTCCAGATGAGCTTGAAGAATTGCTTTGGTACCAGCATCTTGAGTCTCCTGACAGGCCTTCTGAATTGTCATAACTTGTCTGACGAAAGTGACACCAAATTCTCCTGGTGTTGGTGATTTGGCCAGAGCCCATTCAGGAAGAGCAGGAGCAGAACTTGGTCCTTCTACTCCCCCTAAGTTCATGCTCTCATTCAAAGAATTAGAGTCATCATCATTAGAATTTACTCTAAATTCTTCAGATGGCTCACCAGCTTGAGAAGGTAGCCTGTTGACAGCAGCTTTGTCTCTGAGAAGAGATTCTGAAGTGTGTACAATGTGTAGTGTCTGTTCTGCCTCCACATTGCCCTGAGCAGCCAAAAATTGAAAGGCTGAAACAGGGTGAGTAAAAGTGTCAGCATCCAAGGAAATGTTATCAATGACAGCTTTGTAATGTTGTTGAAATTGTCTTTCCTTATCTGCATCATCCACTTTCATTAACTCACTAGCAATGGCTGGATCCACCCTTATAGCTTATGTACCTGCCGTTCTCTCAATTTCTCTCTGTTCTTGCATTAGGGGCTCCCCCTGGCTCACACACACCCTCACACCCTCACCTTCACCTTCTAAGGTGGCACTCCTCTCACTTACTTTTGCCATGCTGGAAGAAATAGCATGCATTTGGTGACTCTCAACCTCTCCTTTTACCTGGGAGCAACCCAGCCTCTCACTCAAAAAATCACTCCCTTCCCTCAAGCCTAAAAGTGATTGTACGGTTGCCATGTCCTCTACAGATGGAATTGTTTCTGTTAAGTGTGTAGAGGCCATCAACGGATAGGGAGTATCCGTTAAAGTAGAAACTGATGGTATCAACGGATAACTACTGTTAAGCTTATCCGTTGAAGAACAACCACTTGTCAACGGATGAGAGATATCCGTTGAAGAAGGAAATGATGTGGAGATAGAAAGTGACATAATTGTTGAATCTGTGTGGATTGATTTTAGGTGAGGTAACACAAAATCTTCAACTACATCCGAAAGAATTGGCTGATGATCTAACAAATCATCAAAAGGATGATGATCATCAGGTTTTGAGTGGGGCTCCTCCCTGAGTTTTAATGAGGGAGAATCAGGAATTGATGTGAATATCATGTCCACATCCAGAGAGGGTGTTGGAGAGTTTGATGAATGGTGTGTTTCTATATTAAGAGAACGGGGTTGTGATTCCACATTTGTTGGAATCACATCAAGCTGAATTTGAGAAGGCACAGATACTGGTGGATGTATTTGTGCTGTGTATGTCCCTTGTGTGGAAACTAGGGTTTTGGCCTTCTTCTTCCTTGAAAAGGCTTTAATTGGTGAATGTGTACCTTCAGTGTCCCTCCCTCTTTTGTTTTGTATCCCTGGTTGGGGACTATTTTCAATAGTTACATCCTTTTGGGAGGATGCAACTAGGGATGTGCTGGACTCCTTTTGAACCACCACAGTCTTTTGAGAGACTGTGGCTTGGCTGGTTTGGGTACCACTCACCTCTCCCACCTTATCCTCGGGGGCTTTTTGATGTTCACCCCTCCCCTCACCACTCACACCCTGTTCACTCCCTTCAGGGTTTTTGGTAGTTGTTACAACTGTTGTCTTTTGAGAAACAACAGAGGTAGGTTTCTTTGACTTGACTTTGGAAACTTTAGATTTGGTGGCTTTGGTAGGAGCCTGTTTGGACAAAGACACAGGTTCCATAGCCACACTAGAAGGAAAAGAAACATTGGGGTTGGAAATAGTAGGAGTTATAGAAACATTTACCTCACTTACCTGTGGTGCATTCATGATTGGCAAGTATACCAATGGCACCTGGCTGTTGAGGTTCATTCTCAAAAGGTCTGCAAGGACCCTTTTCTCTTGTGCCCAACATTTGAGTTTATTATTCTCATTGGATATAACCAAACCTTCAGCAACATGGTTAGCCAATAACATAAAGAATCTAGCAAAGTAGATGTTATGTGGTCTATTAGCTTTGTTGCCTAATCTGGAACCTAATTCTAGCATAACACAGTTGCTAAAATTAAAGTACCTATCAGAAACTAGCATATAGAGCATATTAACAAGAGATGAGTGATAGCATCAAAATTGCTAATCTTCCCAGAGAAAACCTTAATAAAGGCATCTCCAAGAAAACTCCATTCTTTCCTAAGGCCTTTCCTTCTAATACTACCTAAACTAGCAGAATCAAAAGCATAGCCTATGGAATCTAGCATTGCAGAGAAATCTTTATCAGTATGTGGTGTCATGGCATTATTCTCAGGCAACTTAAAGCAAGATTGTATATCATCACAATTAATGCAATAGTCCTTACCTTTGAGAGAGAAGGCAATAGTCATATATGTGGAGTTGAACTCTGCAGTTGTCCAAATTTCCTCAATCACTTCACAGTAGATGGTTGGGGCTTCCAGCATTGCATAGCTCAGTTTGCAGTTCTTGATGAAGTCCATCATCTTGTGATAATCAGAATGGGCTTCATTCTTTTCAACCAAGACTATGAAATTATTCTTTTCATAAACAAATCCTGTTTGAGACATAATTTTGACTACTAGTGCCATTGTTGTGAGTAGAGATTGCAGAGAAAAACTTGAGAATTGAGAGAGAGAGAGAATGATAATTGCAAGAAAGCGTAAAGTGAAAATAAGAATTCAATTGGGCTTTTATACTTTCTTGAATTAAAACATAAATAAAATAATTAAATGATACTTTTAAGTAAGTGATAGCCGTTCAGGAATAAATAAAACTGTAGAAATTCTGAAAACTACCGTAAATACAAATATATACAACACTGTATATCTGTATCAACGGTTGAGTAAAAGAATCAATGGTTGTGACTCACTGACGTGACACATCAACGGATAAGGTTAATAGTTATTCGTTGATGAACAACACCATTTTATCCGTTGAAGGATAAAATTACCAGAAATGTATTTGTCTTTCAACGGATTACGAATATCCGTTGATAGAACAATTTTGGCTTTCAACGGATAGGGAATATCCGTTGACAGGATAAGTCTTGATTAAAGCCAACTTTGTTCTTGCAGCAAATTCATTTCAGGCTACAAGACAGATTACATAGATGACATAGATTATGAATAGTTAAGCATACCTAACTCACTTACTAATCTTGTGAATGTTGATTCATCAAGTGGCTTGGTAAATATGTCTGCAATCTGCTTTTCACTTGGAACAAAATGAAGTTCCATTGTACCTTTCATCACATGTTCCCTAATGAAGTGGTACTTGATATCAATGTGCTTGGTTCTTGAGTGCTGCACTGGATTTTCAGTAATGGCAATGGCACTTGTGTTGTCACAAAATATTGGAATTTTGTCAACAGTTATACCATAGTCAAATAACTGGTTCCTCATCCATAGTATTTGTGCACAGCAACTACCAGCTGCAATGTACTCAGCTTCAGCTGTTGATGTGGAAACAGAATTCTGCTTCTTGCTGAACCATGATACAAGCTTATTCCCTAGAAATTGACAGATGCCTGTTGTGCTTTTCCTGTCTATTTTACAACTTACATAATCTGCATCTGAGTAGCCAATTAGATCAAAACCAGACTCTCTAGGGTACCAAATTCCTAGATTTGGAGTCCCCTTGAGATATCTGAAAATTCTTTTAATAGCCACTAAGTGAGATTCTTTAGGGTCAGCTTGAAATCTAGCACAGAGACAAGTAGAAAACATAATATCAGGTCTACTAGCAGTTAAATATAAAAGTGAGCCAACCATGCCTCTATAACTTGTAATATCCACAGACTTTTCAGCCTTGTTTAATTCAAGCTTAGTGGCAGTGGCCATGGGAGTTTTTGCAGGTGAACAATCCATTAAGTCAAACTTCTTTAAAAGATCATAAATATATTTAGTTTGACTAATGAAAATTCCACCACTAACTTGTTTAACTTGTAAACCAAGAAAGTAAGTTAGCTCTCCCATCATGCTCATTTCATATTTACTTTGCATTAATTTAGCAAACTTTTTACAAAGTTTATCATCTGTAGATCCAAATATAATATCATCTACATAAATTTGTACAAGTATCTCAGAGCCATTAACATTTCTAAAGAAGAGAGTTTTGTCAACAGTACCTCTTGTGAAGTGATTATCTAGAAGGAACTTTGATAAAGTCTCATACCAGGCTCTAGGTGCTTGCTTTAGTCCATAGAGTGCTTTCAACAAATAATACACATGGTCTGGAAAATTTGGATCTTCAAAACCTGGAGGTTGGCTTACATAAACTTCTTCCTCCAATTCCCCATTTAGAAATGCACTCTTGACATCCATCTGATAGACTTTGAAATTGGCATTAGCTGCATAGGCTAGAAAGATTCTGATGGCTTCAAGTCTGGCAACTGGAGCAAATGTTTCATCAAAATCTATTCCCTCTTGTTGAGAGTAGCCTTTAGCAACCAATCTGGCTTTATTCCTTATGACAATGCCATTTTCATCCATCTTGTTTCTGAATACCCATTTTGTGTCAATAGAACTCTTGTTCTTTGGCTTGGGTACCAGCTTCCATACTTTGTTCCTCTCAAATTAGTTTAGCTCCTCTTGCATTGCTAAAATCCAATCTGGATCCAAAAGAGCTTCTTCCACTCGCTTAGGTTCCTCCTGTGATAGAAAGCTACTATACAGACATTCATCTTGAGTAGTCCTTCTAGTTTGTACTTTTGATGTAGCATCACCAATGATCAGTTCAAAAGGGTGATTCTTGGTCCATTTCCTTTGAGGTGGTAGATTAGCCCTTGATGAGGTTGCCTCAGTATTGTCATGATGTGAGATAGAATGTTGATTTGTTGAAACTCCCCCTGAGTTGCTGATCCTTTGAAAGGAATTGGGAGTTCTATCAACTGATGAGGTGAATTGATTATCCGTTGACAGACTGTGATCAACGGATGCTTCGTTATGAACTTCAACGGATGATGCACTTTGTCTTTCAACGGATGCTGCATTGCTTCTTTCAACGGAAGCTGAATTATGACTTTCAACGGATGCAGGATTCTGTGCATTATCCAAAGGCGGACTCTGGTTTCTTCTTGAGATGCCTTCTTCATCATTCTCATCTTCACTATCATCACAATATATCTCAATATTGTCAAATTTGAGTCCTTCATGATGTCTCTCATCTGTTAGTCCATCAATCTTTTTATCATCAAACACAACATGTACAGATTCCATGACAATGTTGGTTCTTAGATTGTAGACCCTATATGATTTTCCAGCAGAATAACCTACAAATATTCCTTCATCAGCCTTTGCATCAAACTTCCCTTTGTGTTCAGATTGATTCCTTAAGATGTAGCATTTGCAACCAAAGACATGTAGAAAGTTTAAAGTTGGTTTTCTTCTCTTGAATAATTGATAGGGAGTCATGCATTTTGCCTGATTGATTAGAGAAATATTCTGAGTGTAACATGCACAGTTAACAGCCTCAGCCCAAAAATAAGTTGGGAGTTTTGACTCCTCAAGCATTGTCCTTGCAGCTTCAATTAGTGATATGTTCTTCCTTTCCACCACACCATTTTGTTGTGGAGTTCTTGGAGCTGAGAACTCATGCATGATCCCATTTTCTTCACAGAACAACTTCATGGTTGAATTCTTGAACTCAGTTCCATTATCACTCCTAATATTCCTTACTTTGAAATCAGGATGATTGTTGACTTGCTTAATATGATTGATGATGATTTCACTAGCTTCATCCTTTGATCTAAGAAAATAAACCCATGAAAACTTTGAGAAATCATCTACAATCACTAGGCAGTATCTTTTCCTTGAAATTGACAATACATTGACTGGTCCAAAAAGATCCATGGGTAGAAGTTGTGGAGGTTCATCAATTGCAGATTCAAGCTTCTTACTGAATGTTACTTTCTTTTGCTTTCCTTTCTGACAAGCATCACACAGTCCATCCCTTGTGAATTCCACTAGAGGCATTCCTCTAACTAAGTCCTTTTTGACTAGATCATTCATTGTCTTGAAATTCAAATGGGACAGCTTCTTGTGCCACAACCAACTTTCAACTAGGCTTGCTTTGCTGAGAAGACAAGTAATGGATTCTGCATCTGTAGAGTTGAAATCAGCTAAGTACACATTCCCTTTTCTAACTTCAGTTAGAACCACTTTATTGTTCTTTTTACTTGTGACAATACAGGCTTCAGAATTGAAGGAAACAGTATTCCCTCTGTCACATAGTTGACTGATGCTCAATAAATTGTGTTTGAGACCATCAACCAATGCAACTTCATCAATGATGACATTTTCTCTTGAAATCAAGCCATATCCCATAGTGAATCCTTTGCTGTCATCTCCAAAGGTTATGCTAGGGCCAGCTCTCTCCTTAAACTCTGTGAGCAGGGTGAAATCTCCTGTAATGTGTCTTGAACAACCAATGTCCAAGTACCATAGATTCCTTCTTTGTCCCTGCACACAACAAAATCAATCTAGTTGATTTTGGTACCCAAGTTTCCTTGGGTCCACCCTTGTTAGTATTTTTCCTAGACTTCATTCCTCCTACATCTTTTGACTTAGGTAACTTTGGGTCAACCTTGGTCTCAGATGTGGTTGGTTGAAGTGTAGGGTGAGTCACAGAATGGATAAGAAATTATTAAAGAAATTAAATAAATGAATAAGAAATTAAAGACTTACATCATAAAAATTTACAGAATGGGTATATTAAGCCAACTCAACTTCAAAAACTCGTAGACATCATCGTTGGTGACATACATGGGAACTTTAGCAGTTTTATGAAATTTAAACACCTCCTCATTTTAATCAGTAACGTTAGTAGTAGATTCTCGAGCCATATTTTCAACCAAAAGTTTGACATTTTTCACTCAATTTGCCACCCCCGGGAAAATCTTGATTCTTGATAATAGGCGTCGTTGACTCTTCACTAACAATCTTTTTTAGTTTCTGAGAAGCTACCTTATAACATTTTTTCTTCGCAGGTTCCTACTTAAAAATAAATTAAGTCAAAACTGCATTTTTCTTTATTTTCCTCTGTAGTTCTATGAAGTGGAACAAAATGAATAGCCTTAATTTTTTTATTGAAAGATCTTACATGACTCAAGATCACAATATCTTTTGGCCATTGAACAAAAGCTACCAGTTGCGTCGCCTACAGTTTTGAGGCCGCATCAACCTTGTCTACCAAGCAATAAAATATATATTACTAATCTAAAAAAGTACCAAATTAAAACTAGTTAACACACAATTACCAATTAGACATTCTAGTATAAGAAAATTATAAAGCAGCTAAGATCAAAATGTTTACAAGACATAAGATACCAAAAAATTAAAAGGAAGTTTGTTGAGGTTAAAACTGCTTACAATTTTGTTAAACACTTCCCTAGTGTGCTCTTACCCATTCATAACTACGCACAGTCGATAAAATTGATGGATCAATGGATGATTCCGACATGTCTAAAGAAGCGATGGGATCCTTTTGGGGCCACTTGCCCCTGTTTCCTATATATCCACCTTTTCTAACAAAATGTGGATCTTTGTCGTCTTTCTTACTTTCCTTCACTTTTTCACTAATTTCCTACACATTAACATATGTAAAACAAAATAAGGTTTGGGTTAAAATGTTATGGTGAATAATATCCAACTCAAGAAACTATAAATATTCTTGAAAAAAAACTACTAATGTTTACCTTAAACTCAGGAGATTCGTGTATCTTTTTAAAGGTTTCCGAGTCATCTCCATTAATATATGGACATGTTTCACACGCGTTCTTGCCTCTATGCAAAAAATATCGAACCAGATTTGCGTTGAAATCCTTCTAACTCTTTTCTATAGCTTCCAACACTTGTTTTTTTAACCCGTCATCCTTCAATTTCCGGTGCATCAATTATAACCAATTTTAATTTGCAAATAAAGACGGTGAAGAATAAACATCTAATCTAATAGATTTTTATAAATATATTTGTATACCTTAATATCTTCCTAAATCACATTCTTTAATCTGTGGCTAAGTATATCCAAACTCTTGATATTTATATTAACATGTAATCTACGAGCTGTTCCAACATATGACGCAAACCGGGGTGTCATCTCCCCTATAGGGTTACCATATTCATCAAACTCAAGTTTGGACTCGATTTTTTTATTTTTAACTTTTTCTTTTAATTTCGAGCACAAAGTTGGGCCTCTAATCTTTCTCTTATTGCCTCGACTTGAACTTGGCTTATTATTATCCACATTCATTGCAAATACTTGGATCATGATAGCAAATATGGTATGAGGTAATATGGAAAGTAAAAAATGATGAACTATAAAAAATATAGTAAGTTAATATGGGTTCTTTACAACAACTTTCACAGGAATTTGCAAGTATTGTATAATGTATTGACATGACATATAGAATTCTCCCTATTCCAGATACAATAAGTTATAAAACTACTTCTCGCTCTCCCTATTTCATATTTAAGTTTTAAACATAAATTATATTCAAGTAAACTCGGAATTAAAGGTACAACGGGAACATGTAGCAAAGAGTTAGAAAATTAGGATGTACACTACATGTCTTTTAAGATGAATCTTTTCCCTATGGATAAATGGAAGTTTACTATAGTATTCACTTGAAATTTACCAAAATTGGAAGTGGTGAAAAAATTAAAAATCATATTATAATGTCTAAAAATTTATGTTTAAACCCGTTAATTACTCGATAAAAAGTTGCATAACAATATAAAAACATGATAATCTTAAATAAGTAATAATGTGAGGAATTGGTTTATTATTGATATCACCGGTAGTATCATTATTATTAGAATTGTAGTTGCAATATATTCTTGTAACTAGTGGATACAAAAACTCGAGTATTAGACTAGCATTTGGTTTTGATAATGTCTCCAATGACTACAGGGTTGTTAGGTTTGTATTTCGAGTCCCTGGTACTAATGTGGTTCCAGTTGTGCAGCTATATTCTGCAAATTTCAATTTGCACCATGACATACGTTGGGGGTACTCGTATTTGGGTGGTGGAATGCTTTTTGCAAGCAAAGTAACTTGTTCTAAACACATGAAGCTACAAATATGTCAATAAGTGAGCTCATATTAACATACAGATCTACAGTCAAGTTTCACTTTCAAGTAGTCTGCTGGAGGTCCAGTTTGGGTATTTGGTACCTATATTTTAAACACTTCAACAAAAACAATATTGTGTTTATCAGGTAAGAGATCATGGGGTATCAGACAAAGTCTTGCAGTCAATGTGAAAGCTGTTATAGCAGATTTTTCGAACTCTCCCTGGTAGAGAAGACTGTGTATGCCATGACATCTAATGATTTTCAAGGATATGGTCAAGGTTATATTGTCCCAGATGAGCAAAACTTGATTGGAATGACCTAATGTTCTTGACCACAGCACCTCCTAAAACAAGAATATGAAGTAGTGGCGGACCACTCTAACAGGCTTCAGGTATGCAGATCAAGGCATCAAACAGTAACATCTGAAATATTTAAAATTCTACAAAATGATCAGACTTTCTTTTGTTTTTTGATAGGGAAGCAGTTGAATTTGTACTAATATTGCCAAGGTCTAGTTTGGGTATTTGGTACCTCGATTTTCATAATTTATCTATACATTTATATTCTCATCTAGAACTGTCTAAGGTTGGCTCTGCACTCATCAATATAATTGAAGATATATATGCTACCTTATCACTTTTATGCTATAACACACAAGTTCATCCTAGTCTGTTAAGGTATGTAATATGCTAAGAAATTTAAAAATTCAAATAATGTCTGCATACAACTTAAATGTTAGCCTTAGTATTGACTATGAGAGAAACCTAATAAAAGCCATGCAAATGTACCCTATAAATGAATTCACAGTTGTTTAACTATACTACCTTTTCAGGACTATATTATGTAAAAGAATTGCAGAATAAATGTAGATTTATAAATAAAGAGCTTAACAAATCTCATAAACTAACCTTTGTGAAATGTTTTGATTTTGACTTATATAAAGTTATTCCAAATTAATATTCCAACATGGATAGAATTTGTAAGTGCCCTGCAAGTTCAAATAAAAATTCAAATTAATAACAAAGATTAGTATAAAGTTGAATTTAATTTCTCTTATTAAATTCAAAAAAAATATTTTTATAAATTTGATATTTTCAGGTACCTATAAAATTTACTTTTAGAAATTAATATTTTTATAATTATTAATTTCTATAAGTAATGTTTCTATCTATCACTTGATATATAGAAATTGCAGTGTTTGAACAACAAAATCAGGAGTACTGATTAGTAGTGTAGGATCAACTAAGCAGCTTCATATCTTTCTAAAAGACATGAATCTGCCTGTAATGTTCTCTTTAATTTAGATTGATACTGTAATCCCACACTGTCATTCCATGCAATAAACACGCAACATCCTAATTTCTATTTCAAGTGAAATACGACAATATAAGCTTAACTTCATATAAGATCCTGCCAACTTGCAGAGCAAAGTGCGAAGATTAAGTACAATTAATTCACATACTGCCTATGTAAAAGGAAAGATTTTCTTCCTCCTGTTTTGGTTAAAGGTAAAACCAAAGTGTTAATATCTCTGCTTGAATTTTATGGATATATCTGTAGCCGTTTAAATCATATCAATGCATAATTTTTATAACCTGTCTTGCACTACAAGAAAACAGGGTATAACCGACCGCACATAACCGACCGACGTCGATTTGGTCACCTTAAAACCGACCGACGTCAGTGGTCGGTTATATGCCAACTAAACGACAATGTATCGATCACGTGGCACACATAAAATCGACCATCCGCTGGTGGTCGATTTTATAGAAAAAAATGACACCGTTTTACTGATGTGTCACTTTTAAAATTGACCGACTATAAGTGGTCGGTTATATACACAAATTCTGTAGGTTAAAACCGACCATATATGGTGGTCGGTTTTGTAGAATAATAAAAAATTAATTTAAAGTACAAAAAAAGTACCCGTTATAGAGAAAACAGTATCGTTTTATTCTTTTGACTAAAACCGACCGTCAGAGCGGTCGATTTTAACCTATTTTTTTAATTTTTTTTGTTAATATCCCTCATTTCTTGATTTTGGCCAAAAAATTAAAAAAACAGAGGATTGAAGTTGGGGAGTTTCAGAAAATTGTAAGTTATTTCCATATTTTGTAATAATGTGTGTGTGTGTTTATGTTGGTGGTTTATGTATTAAATGTTGTTGTATGTATTTAATGTTTTTATTTTTTTATATAATGTTTGTTATGAGAATTGAAGTTTGGTAGTAGATAATTTGTAAGTTAGTTTCATTTATTGTAATTATAGTGGGTGTCTTTGTGTGTTTTATGAAATATGTTTATTTCATTTATTAATGTTTATTGTAGATAATTTGTTGTATGAGATTAATGATAAATTATTTATTAAATATTTTTTTTTAATTTTAAAAAATATTATTGTAGATGGCAACCATTGATCGAAGTTGGATTGGTAATCAATTGCAAAGCGATAAAATTTTATTGACCCCGGAATATAGAATTGGTGTAGAAATTTTTTTAAAATTTGCTAGCGAAAATGGAATGGAAGATGGTACAATGAAGTGTCCGTGTAAACGTTGTAAAAATTTGAATTGGTTAAAGATTGATGATGTTAGATTTTATTTGCTCACTAAAGGGATGCTTTTATACCGTGTGGACGTCGCATGGTGAAAAAATAGGAAGAAAACATAGTCGAACATCACATCACCGTTATTGTGTTCGGGAACCTTCGAGAGTAGAAGAACCATCACCGTTATCGGGAACCTTCGAGAGGATGAAGAGTTACCCATCACCGTTATTTATACTGTAATCCCACACTATCATTCCATGCAATAAACACCCAACATCCTAATTTCTATTTCAAATGAAACACTACAATATAAGCTTAACCTCATATAAGATCCTTCCAACTTGCACAACAAAGGGCGATGATTAAGTACAGTTAATTCACATACTGCATATGTAAAAGGAAAGATTTTCTTCCTCCTATTTTTGTTAAAGGTAAAACCAAAGTGTTGATATCTCTGCTTGAATTTTATGGATATATCTGTAGTCGTTTAAATCATATCAATGGCATAATTTTTATAACCTGTCTTGTATAAGATAACGATAGTAATCACTTTTGTTCATACCACAATGCTCTCTCTCCTCGATATATTAGTGCTCTGGCAGGTGGGCTACCTGGAGCTTAGAATTCACAAAGTTGGTCACGACTATATTATGTAAAAGAATTGCAAAATTAAAGTAGATTTAATAAAGAGCTTAACAAATATGGTAAACTAACCTTTGTGACATGGTCTGATTTTGACTCATATAAAGCTATTCCAAAATAAGATTCTAATATGCATAGAATCTGTAAGAGCCCTGCAAGTTTAAATAAAAATACAAATTAATAATAAATATTTGCAGAAAGATAAATTAAATTTCTCTTGTAAAATCCACATTAATAGGAAATTAAACATTAAGAATGTTGACAGGACGAGTGAGACTATTTATATATTAACTTTTGAATAAATTAAAAAAGAAACTCATTAGTTATCCATATAGACATTCTGAAAAAATGGCGAGAATTAAAGTAGGTAGCAAAGCCTCACAGTAAAGGAGGAAGAGGAATATGCATCCCTAGTTAGCGTTCCTCAGAGACATTTTTTCTAAACAAGACCCAGTTATTCCAAAAAATCCATATGCTTTAGCAAACTGATATGCAATTAGGTGTATGTATGTAGGTAGAAGTGGACCTCCTAGAGATGGCTGGTTTGACACCCTATTCGAGACCAGGAGGCCAACTATATATATCCTTCATCGGGTTAGACTATCATAGGCGAGGCTGCCCTAGAAAATTGACGACACAAAAGATTTTAAATATAATAATCTGATTTATATTACGAGTGTTTAGACTCAATTGTTTTCATCTGTTTGCAAGTTTCAGACAATTAATTAATTGCAATGCATACATATAAAGGCATTCCACAACTCCCTGCAGTTTTGTTGTGGTGTTGGTTTGTATGCTTAGTGGCCCCATTTTCTTGTGCAGGAGTTTCAAATAGTTGGAATTTATTCTTAATTTATCATTTAAGTATTTATTTTATGTATATTTATTTTTAAATAAATATGTAGCTGGTTGCATAGGTGACCATTTCATGCAGATATGGAGTGTTAATAGGAATTTAATGGATTATTTGTAAATAATCAACATCCACAACCTCATTTCCATTTAAATTTAGAAAACCCATTGAGAAATGAGAATTTTCATCTAATTGGTCATACTCATCCTCGTCTTCAAACCATCAAATAAAAGAACGATTGTGTTCATTTGTAACCCACTTCCCACTCTTTAAATGATGCATCTGCCGAATCAAGGCTATGTATTTTTTAAATAAGGATCAACTTCAGCCATCTGTTGTAGGATAAATAGATGTGCTCTATCACACAATTCAGCACTGGGAGTGATCAATTTATTTCCCAACGTACCTTGACCTTCGAGTCTTCCCTCATGACGAGATTTAAGAATTTCTCCTGGATCAACAGAAGCTAAGTACTCAGTGCAAAATTCAACAGTCTCTTCAAACGAATATCCTTCAATAATGCTACCTCCCGGACAATACAGATTCCTAACATATGCTTTCAGGATTCACAAAAATCTCTCAAATGGATACATTTACCGCAAATATAATGGACCACATAATTTCATTTCTCTCACCAGATGAATAACTAAATGTACCATACTATCAAAGGATGCAGGTAAATTCATAAAGTGTAAATATAATATTGGCTTGTAATGTATCCAACATCATGAGATCAATCACCTTACTGCATATAGCATTAAAGAAGAACCATAATTTTGTTATGACCAATCTCACATGCTTCGGTAATATCCCTCGAATGGTAATCGGTAATAAATGTTGCATTAACAAATGACAATCATGTGATTTTAGCCCCACCAATTTCAAATCTTTCATCGATATAAGCCTTTAAATGTTTGAAAAATACCCTTATGGAATCTTAATACCTGATAAACACTCACAAAAGCTAATTTTCTCCATTCTAGACAAAGTATAACATGTCAGAGGCAAATATGAACGTTTTCTCGATATTTGTGGTGCTAGTTCTTTTCGTATTCCCATATCTTCCATGTCTAATCTTGCTTCGATTACATCCTTATATTTTCAGGTATATTTAACAATGTCCCAATAATTCTTTCACAAATATTTTTCTTTAAATCCCAATAAAATTAAGATAGTGTCTAACTTATAAGTGTTCCCAATATGGAAGATCCCAAAAAATAGATCTCTTCTTCCATAATTTGCTTTGGTTGGGCTTTTTATAAAGTTTTCCTAGTACAACTTCAATATCTTTGACCCGATCAAGAACTTGTTATCCGGATTAGGAAAATGAGCAACTCGACACTCGATATTTCCATCAAAAGACTTTTTATTTTTCTGATAAGGGTGATTACTAAGAAAGATTTACCCTGTACTTTGAAAGGTTTCCATATGCAGCAAAATATCATGGCACGCAAAGTGGAATCAGATTGACTATAAGCATCATAAACTGTTACACCTTCATCCCATAAGATTTTTAAGTCTTCAATAAGCGGCTAAAGATAAGCATCTATGTTATTCCCCACTTCCTTAGGACCTGAGATTAGCAATGTCAACATTATATACTTACGCTTCATGCATAACCACTGAGGCAAATTATAAACATTCAAAAGAATTGGCCATGTGCTATGATTAGAGCTCATAGTGCGATATGGATTCATGCTATCTGCACAAAGTCCAAGCCATAGATTTCTAGATTCCTAGCAAAATTTAGGAAATTTTCCATCGATGATTCTCTATTGTTGAGAGTCACCAGAGTGTCTAAGCATCCCATCAGATTTTCTCCCTTCTACATGCCACCTAAGACGCTTTCACTGTAACATAGTATTATTTTCCCGTCCTTGTTCTATGTCGAGCTATTCAAACCATCCTTTTTTAGATTAAATAACTATCTTCAATCTTGCTCAAAAGATACTTTGATAGTATTAACGTTTCAGGCAGTTACACTGCAGTTACGCTAGTGTTATAGGTATATGTAGTGGACACGACAATGGTATAGTCGTGTCTTGTGAGCATATTCGGGCGGTACATCCATTAAAATAGACAATAATAAAGTCTGGGAATTGTTTGTTGTTTCTTTCATCCACTATTTTTATATGACTTAAACAACTTAAATAACGAATCAAGCCGAGTCAATCTCGATTGAAGTTTGAGCCACACACTAATAAAACTTGAATAGACTTGATAAGTTTATCGAATATAGATATCGAGCTCGAATACTTATTAAATTGTGTTGAGTTAAAGAATAGTGGTGAGTAGGGTTTAATCATCACTTCAACCATAAGCTAATTATTGAACTTTCAAGAATCATCTCAAATAAAGATTTATTCAAAAATAAGTATTTCTTATATATTTTTTTGAAATAATTATTTTATAAAAATTTCAAATATATTTTTTTTGTTTATATTTTTTGGAAATATTGTGGGAGACATTACTACTCAAATTATACATTAAAAAGTGTACTGGTAATGTTGTGAATTTTTTATGAAATATTATGTATATTAAAATCAACGACCTTACTTTATGTTTTTATATCACTTTGCATTACTAAATTTATTCTAGTACAGATTTTATTTTCTTTATTTTCTTTAATGTTTATCAAAACTTCTTTATATAAATTTATTATATTACAATTTTATTTTAAGAATGAATTTGATTTGTTGACGTATAGTATTTGTCATTGATGTTGTGTAAAATCCCTTGCAAGCTTTAGAGTAAAAATTTGAGTGTTCTCTCGTGAATTAACATTAAATATTGATTTTATATTTTAATTTTCATTGAAAGAATGCAACCAATTTACATATTGTTGAATGAAATTCTAATTTATATAGCTTTATAGAATTTTAGTGTTTTATAATATAATGAAATTATTATTAAGTTTGATATTGACAATAGTAAACTTAAAATTTTTTTTATTATATAAATTAAAATTTATCTAATAAAATTGAATTATAGTATTTAATTTATAAATTCCAACAAGCGCACCTATGTTTTTTTATTCACAATCTTTTAATATTATATCTATGGTTGATAACTTTTTTTTAATATCTTATTACATAAGTTATAAATTTGACGATATATTCAAAAAATATTTTTAAAATGAAAAGAAATTTGTACAATACATATTACACATTCTTTTCTTTTTCAATTGATAATTACGAATATGATATATTTACAATTATCTTATTAATTTGATTATTGTAAGATATCTTACTTTAAATATAAGATGTATATTTTTATACAAAAATAAACATAAATTTTCAAGTTATTAAAATATATTGGAAAAGCTTTTTGTGCATATGTATACTTTCTTATGGATATATTATTTTGTTGGGGTTAGTGGACTCATTTTTGGTCAACTTTTTTTTAATATCTCATATACCACCTAAAGAATAATATTAGACAAAACTATTTTTTAAAAATTTTAAATTATATTTTTTTCTATTTTTAATAAATATGAATAAAAATTTTATATTAAATAATAAAACTAGGTCTACACAATAAACAAATTATTAGTTATATTCAAGCAGATGCATATAATAATTAAAACTTATAGGGAATTTAAATATAGAATGGCCTATAATTTAAATATAGAATGGGAAGGTTAAAAGCGTCAAATTATAATGTCCAAATCCTAGATAGTGTATGGCTTGACACCTTTATATAAATATAATACATTCTCAGTGTATTACATTGGCCGCCTTACACACTTCTCTCTGTCCTAAATTCTATCTTCTATCTTCTATCTTATAATAAATTTTCAGTGTAGCATACTAGCAGCCCCAAGCACCTTAGCCCCCCTTTAACATTTCTATTCTATATTTTATCATCCATTGATTGTATTCCAGGCCTCCTCAATCATTTAGTTCCTTCAATTGATTTTGTAAAGTACCATAGTACACAAAATTTTGCCTCTTCGTTTATCCATTTTCTACCTATAAGTCCACTCTCTGGGCATCATCAACAAGAAGTAAGTTTGTATTTACATCTATTTTATGTTTCACATGTCAGATCTAAATATTTTATTTCAGATCTTATTATTGCACTTATGGCTATCATTTCTTAACTAATTTATTGTATGTATGTCTTTTTATCATTTTCAATTAGGGACGATAGTAAATTATAAATACTTAATCAGAAAATTGAAATTGATTGACTTTTGTTAAGGTGTGGTAAGAAATATGAATAGGTACTCTAACCATGTTTAATTTGTATACATGTACAAGTTTCCAATATTTTGATATAGATCCATAATTTGACTTATGCACACAACATTATTCATTTGAATTATGAATTATTCTAATTGCCAATATATATGTCTAAGAATACCTATATTTTTTTTTTGACTCATTATCTATATTAATGTTCGGTGCCTGTATATAATAATGGTTACTAAATTTTAAGAATTTTGATTAGCTTGTATTCTAAAAGTATTTATACTGCACAATATACACAGTGAATAATCCAGAAGTTGACTACGCCTGGGAGCATGGCACAAAGGTGTGGAAGGGTGATAAACCCTATGTTGAGTGTAAATATTGTGGACACACAGTGCAAGGCATTTCAAGGCTTAAATACCACCTTGCCAACGCATACGGCATAGTTAAGGTCTGTGATTTGGTGCCTAATGCTGTCAAGCAAGGATTTAGAAATAACTTCGTTGCAGATCCCTACGATCCGGAATTCCTATATCTCAAGCAGAAGCAAAATAGGGTTCCACCTGTAGAAGTTAGACCCTGTATTGTGGTAAGATTAAGCCCTGTGACTCTCAGTGTAGCTTTCTGAAATTAATTATTAATTTTTAGTTGTAAAATATGTATACATGACTGAAGTTGTTGCATTGTTTTCATGATAATATACAGCAGCAGACTATTTCTTCCCAGTTTCAACATCCAAGGCGCCCTAGGTCAAGCAAACTGGCGGTTCTAGAAGAAAAGGTGAGAAGGAAGAAGGAAGAGGTTAGAAAAAATAAGGAAGAGCTTCGAGAGCTTGAGGAGAAAGTTAAAAAGCTGAAGAGGAATGCAAACTGACATTCTCCAAGAATGTACAAGGTTTAACCACATTGGCCTTGCCAATGTAACAATTCCTGGTTTCTCTTGCTGGAAGTCTTCTCTAACGATCAAACATTGCCTTGCTGGTGTTAGAGTATTGGGGTGTTGTTGTGTATAAAATTCTAGTATAATTTCAGTAATCTCAAACACAAAAGCTGAACAGTTACTGCTGGAACTTGTTCTCTTCTACTACTAGATTATATTTGTGTTCTGATCATTAAAAATAATACAACCTTCTCCACTTATAGTAGGAGAATTTAGAAGATCATACATGAACCTATCAGTTACATCCTTTGAGTTACATGAACCACAATTAATGTGTCTTTTGATATTTCTAATATAAAGAATTTAGTTTATAATTAACACATTCCCTCCTTAAACTAATTCCTTTCGATCCTTCATGCCCATCAACATTTTGAAAGTATCTAGCAGAGTCTTGGACAACGCTTTAGTGAGAACATCAGCAATCTGATCTCTACTAGCAACATGACGCAACTGCACATTCTTCTCGTTTACGTGTTCTCCAATAAAATGAAATCACACATCAATGTGTTTGCTCCTTTCGTGATGCACTGGATTTTTGGCAAGCTCAATAGCAGATTTGTTATCAATTCTAATTTCAGTTGACATCGGCTGTGGAATTTTCAGCTCACGAACTAATCTTCTTAACCATATTGCATGACATACGCAGTAAGATGCTGCCACATACTCGGCCTCGCAGGTTGACAAAGAAACAATGGGCTGCTTCTTGGAGTACCATGTAAAAACCGTGTCTCCCATGAAAAACATGTATCCAGATGTACTTTTGCCATCATCTTCGTCTCCACACCAATCACTATCAGAATAGCCTAGCAGCTTGTAATCCTTTGTCCTTGAGTAAAATAATCCCAGAGATTTTGTTCCTTGCACATATCGCAAAATTCTCTTTATTGCCTTCTAGTGAGCTTGTTTTGGGTGTTCCATAAATCTGCTCAAAATTCCAACACTATATGATAGATCAGGTCTCGTACATGTGAGATATCTCAAACTCCCAACTAAGCTTTGATATAAGTTTGCCTCCACCGCGTTTCCTTCTTGAAATTTAGACAACTTTGTGCCCAATTCCATAGGTGTTGCAACTGGATTACAGTATTCCATACAAAATTTCTTTAAAATACTATTGGCATATGCTTCTTGAGATATAAATATACCTGACTGATCTTGCTTCACTTCAATGCCAAGAAAAAATCTCATCAGACCCAAGTCAGTCATCTCGAACTCTTGGGTCATCTCCTTCTTAAATTCTTTAATCATTTTCTCATTGTTTCCCATAAAAATGAGATCATCAACGTAAAGTGCAACGAATAGTAAACTCCCTTGCGTTTCCTAGACATAGAGAGTAGCTTCATAAGGACACTGCACAAACCCGTTCTTCTTGAAATAAGCATCAATGTGAGTGTTCCATGCTCGTGGCGCCTGTTTTAAACTGTACAAAGCCTTATATAATCTCAACACCATCTTTTCTTTACCTGCCTTTACATATCCGGGTGGTTGGCTCACGTACACTTCCTATTCTAGTGCTCCATTTAAGAAAGCCGATTTTACATCCATCTGGTAAATAGGCCATTTACATTGAGCTGCTTGAGAGATCAATAGGCGTATTGTCTCCATTCTGGCAACTGGGGCGAAAACCTCATCGTAGTCTATTCCGGCCTTTTGTCGGTAGCCCTTCGCAACTAATCGCACTTTAAAGTCTATGCCGCAACTATTTCGGTCTTTTTATAAACCCATTTAACATCAATAGGCTTACAACCTTCTGGAGGTTCAACAAGTTCCCAGTTTTGTTCTTTTCGATGGCTTTGATTTCTTCATCCATTGCGGCATTCCATTTCTTGTCTTTTACTGCTTCTCCAAAGTCTATGCTTTCTGCATCAGCCACCAAACACACTAGGTGTACCTCACCATGTTCATATATATCTTGTAAGCTTCTCGTTCTAGGATTTCTGGGCTCATCCTCGTCAAATTCTTCTTCTCCAGGTGTATCGAAACTTGTAACTGGGATTTTAGAAATTTGAACATCTTCCTCTGCTGGTGCTTTATTCCAGTTCCATGCATCATCTTCTTGAATTTTCACAACTCGACTTACAACCACCTTTATAAAAATCGGGTCCAGGAGCCTATATGCTTTTGCTTTCTCGTCGTATCCAATGAAAATGTACTTCCTGCACTTGTCATCCAATTTGGTCCTCCTTTGATCCGGTACAAGTGAATATGCTAGGCTCCCAAAAACTTTAAGATGTGACACAGTAGGCTTTTTTCCACTCCACAATTCTTGAGGAGTTTTAATTCCCAAGTTTGAGTGAGGACACCGATTTTGAATATAAACTGCACACTGCACAGCCTCTGCCCAGAGCTCTTTAGGCAGTTCCTTGCACTTTAACATTGATCGAACCATGTCTAAGATAGTCTGATTCTTGCATTCAGCCACGCCATTCTGCTTTGGTGAATATGGAGCAGTTAAAAACCTTCTAATTCCATGTTCTTCACAATATTCAATGAATGCTTTTGATGTATATTCTCCACCATTATCTGAACGCAATGACATGATTTGTAGTCCTGCCTTCTTTTCTTCCAGCACTTTAAATTTCTTAAAAACTTTCAATGCCTCAGATTTTTTATTTAAGAAATAAACCCATGTTCTTCGAGAATAATCATCGATGAAAGTAATAAAGTACCTCCTGGAACCATATGACATGGGTGTAATTGGACCACATATGTCCATATGCACTAGCTCGAGAGGCTTTGAGGCTCGATAGATTATCTTCTTCTGGAATGAGTTCCTTGTTTGCTTGCCCAGCACACACACTTCACAAAAATCACCTGTACAATCCAAGCTTTGCATCCCATGGACCAATCTTTTACTCGCCATCTCTTTCAAACCACCATAATGTAAGTGTCCAAGTCTCTTGTGCCATAAAATTGCATTATCCCCTGACTTTGTTTGCAAACACATCTCCTGAATATTTTTCAAATTCAATTTGAACATCCGGTTTTCAGACATCTCAGCCTTAGCAATTATCCTGCCATATTTGTCCTTCAGGGACATGACTTTGTTTTCCATAAAAATAGAGTATCCCTTTTCAAGCAGTTGTCCAAGACTTAGAATATTATTCTTTATGTCACGAACGTAGTAAACATCTTCAATAGTTCCTTATTTTCCGTCCTTTCTAGTGAAATAAATTTCACCCTTTCCTTTCACTTCAATTTTTTATGAATCTCCAAATGATACAACTCCAGAATTTATTTCCTTTAAATCAGTAAATAGATGTTTGAGGCCAGACATATGATTGCTGGCCCCACTATTAAGATACCACACAATTTCATCTTCAGGAATCATACATTTGCATGCCATGACTAGAACACCTTTATCTTGCTTTTCCTCCGTTTCGGCCAGATTTGATTGTTCCTCAACCTTCTTGTTGTACCAACAGTCTTTGGCAAAATGACCATGTTTTCCGCAATTATAGCATTCAACAGATCTGCTACCTCTTCCAGGATTGAACCTTCCTCCTCTGCTGTGACCTCGTACTTGTCCTCTCCAGTCTGGTTGATATATTTGAGCCTTTTCTTCATATCTACTACTTCTAGGCCCACGTCCTCTGCCTCTGGAAAAATTATGATTTGTACGTCCACGTCCTCTTCCTGTTCCTCTAGAATATTGCGTGTATAACACCATCTCTTTGTCTTCAACAGTGACATCAGTTTTTAGTACTTGAGAGTCCACCTCTTCCTTTTTCAACAAACGTTCTGAATATGCTTATAATATCCCATGAGTTGATCACCGGTCATAGTTTCTGTATCATTTGACTCTTCAATAGAAATCCCAACAAGCTACAACTTTGCGTTCAATGATCGTAATATTTTCTCATTAACACGAGCATCTTCAATCTTTTCTCCGTAATTCTTCATTTGATTTACAACCGAGGAAACTCTCATGAAGTAATCCAGAACTGATTCCGTATCTTTCATATGCAAAGACTCAAATTCACCACGTAGGGTTTGTAATCGTACCTTTTTTACTTTATCCACGCCTTTAAAATTGTTCTACAAAACTTCCCAGGCCTCCTTCGCTCTTGCTGCAGATGAAATTTTCTCAAATATGGCTTCATCTAAGCCCATATGCATGATAGACAAGGCTTGCTGATCTTGTTTCCGTGCTTGTAATAGTTTGTTTTTCTGAGCCTGATTCAAGGCTCCTTCATTCTCTGGTTCATCGTATCCTTTCTCGACAATCTCCCATGCCTCCTGTGATCCAAGCAATGCTTTCATCTGGATGCACCGGTGCCCATAGTTGCCTTTTGTAAGTATTGGGACTGAAACAAAATTGCTCATTTTAATTTGATGATGGCTCTGATGTAGCTAGCTCTGATACCAATCTGTTAGAGTATTGGGGTGTTGCTGTGTATAGAAATCTAGTATAATTTCAGTAATCTCAAACACAAAAGCTGAACAGTTACTGCTGGAACTTGTTCTCTGCTACTACTAGATTATATTTGTGTTTTGATCATTAAAAATAATACAACCTTCTCCACTTATAGTAGGAGAATTTAGAAGATCATACATGAACCTATCAGTTACATCCTTTGAGTTCCATGGACCATAATTAATGTGTCTTTTGATATTTCTAATATAAAGAATTTAGTTTATAATTAACAGCTGCAACACTCTTGTTCCAAACAAAATATGCTCCCTGGTGTTTCTTTTAATCACAACTCCATATCTGCCTTTGCTGCAAAGTTGTTATTGCACAAAGAAATGGCTCCCTGCAAGGTTTTTTATTAGCCCATTTGCTTATAGCAACTTTGATGCATTACTAATCCGCTCAGCCATTCCATGAATCAACGACAGATTCAAGCAAAAGACGGATTCTTTATGCAAGCCTTAGAATCACACAAGAAAAGAAGGCTTCCGGCTGCACTGCAATTCAGTACGCATATGCATGGACGGTATGCTACAACAGGCACTATCTTTGTAATGTTTGATTTTATGTAAGAATTTCTCCTTGCACCTTGTTTTTTTACCAGGCTTTATTTTCCGAAGCAAGTTTTAACATATTGGCGGGCCCTTCTTTGTGGTCCTTTCAACTAAATATTGTTAGAGTTAATGTGATAGTTTAAAAGAAACTAACTAATATTTTATTCCTTATCTTGAAGAATGTTCACACAAAAATTCTACAGTCTAATTTACTTAACATATTTATAAATTAATGAGTATAATTACAAAATACAAAATACAAATTTATATTATCATACAACTTATCCTTAGGATTGTCAATATTACTTGTTTTGTTATGTACAGACATGTCTTGCATATCAGGCTATTACTAGCGCGTTGCCATATTTTCAAGGTTATTTCCTTTGAAGTCGACAAGATGCATTTGACTTTTTCTACGTAAAATATTTTCAACACACTGAACCTAGAAGGTGACTAGCACATCACTATTCCCTTAGAAACTTTTAAGGCGTCTAGACCTAGCTTTAACCTTGATTCCTGTTAATATTGAGATGTACCTTTCCGGTCTTCAAGTCTCAGAGTCTTCTTATAAATAATATATGAAATATGAATGATTTGATAAAAATAAAAATATGAATTTTGTGGGCTTTGACGTCCCGGTAGGGTCCCGGTCCGTTGATTTTTGAGAGACCGAAACATTACCTAAATTAACAGGAGACCCTGAAAACTCATATAACAGATTCAAACGTACATAAAACGAGATAAAACCAGTACCTCAATAAAGACGCTAATAAATACGTGTCCAGATTGTCGATCGAGTCATATAAATGCATTTTAGAACATTTTTTCTAGAACGATATTATTTATATCCAAGCTGCTAAAATTCTATCTGAGGCATGATCAAGATTTGATCTTTTTCGAGAGTTTATTCCTTAGTTTGAAGGATGTTCACATAAAAATTCTCCAGTCTAATCTACTTAACATTTTTATAAACTTAATGAGTATAATAACAAAATACAAATTTATATTATGATACAACTTATCCTTAGGATTGTCAATATTACTTCGTTTTGTTATGTACAGACATGTCTTGCATATTAGGTTATTACTAGCGCGTTGCCATATTTTCAAGGTTATTTCCTTTGAAGGCGACAAGATGCATGTGACTTTTGCAACGTAAAATATTTCCAACACACTGAACTTAGACGGTGACTAGCACATCATTATTCCCTTAGAAACTTTTAAGGCGTCTAGACCTAGCTTTACCCTTGATTCGTGTTGATATTGAGATGTACCTTTCCAGTCTTCAAGTTTCAGAGACTTCTTATAAACAATATATGAAATATGAATGATTTGATAAAAATAAAAATATGTATTTTATGGGCTTTGACGTCCCTGTAGGGTCCTAGTCCATTAATTTTTGAGAAACCGGAACATTACCTAAATTAACAGGAGACCCTGAAAACTCATATAACACATTCAAATTTACACAAAACGAGATAAAACAAGTACCTCAATAAAGACACTAATAAATACGCATCCAGATTGCTGATCAAGTCATATAAATGCATTTTAAAATATTTTTTCTAGAACAATATTATTTAAATCCAAGCTGTTACACTTCTCTCTGAGGCATGATCAAGATTTGATCTTTTTTCAGAGTTTATTCCGTAGTTTGAAGGATGTTCACATAAAAATTCTCCAGTCTAATCTACTTAACATTTTTATAAACTTAATGAGTATAATAACAAAATACAAATTTAGATTATCATACAACTTATCCTTAGGATTGTCAATATTACTTCGTTTTGTTATGTACAGACATGTCTTGCATATTTGGTTGTTACTAGCGCGTTGCCATATTTTTAAGGTTATTTCCTTTGAAGGCGACAAGGTGCATGTGACTTTTGCAACGTAAAATATTTCCAACACACTGAACTTAGACGGTGACTAGCACATCATTATTCCCTTAGAAACTTTTAAGGCGTCTAGACCTAGCTTTACCCTTGATTCGTGTTGATATTGAGATGTACCTTTCCAGTCTTCAAGTCTCAGAGACTTCTTATAAACAATATATGAAATATGAATGATTTGATAAAAATAAAAATATGTATTTTATGGGCTTTGATGTCCCTGTAGGGTCCTAGTCCGTTAATTTTTGAGAAACCGGAACATTACCTAAATTAACAGGAGACCCTGAAAACTCATATAACACATTCAAATGTACAAAAAATGAGATAAAACAAGTACCTCAATAAAGACACTAATAAATACGCGTCCAGATTGCTGATCAAGTCATATAAATGCATTTTAAAATATTTTTTCTAGAACAATATTATTTAAATCCAAGCTGTTGCACTTCTCTCTAAGGCATGATCAAGATTTGATCTTTTTCCAGAGTTTATTCCTTAGCTTGAAGGATGTTCACGAAAAATTTCTCCAGTCTAATCTACTTAACATTTTTATAAACTTAATGAGTATAATTACAAAATACAAATTTAGATTATCATACAACTTATCCTTAGGATTGTCAATATTACTTGATTTTGTTATGTACAGAGATGTCTTGCATATCAAGTTGTTACTAGCGTGTTGCCATATTTTCAAGGTTATTTCCTTTGAAGGCGACAAGATGCATTTGACTTTTTCTACGTAAAATATTTCCAACACATTGAACCTAGAAGGTGACTAGCACATCATGATTGCCTTGGAAACTTTTAAGGCGTCTAGACCTATCTTTAACTTTGATTCCTGTTGATATTGAGATGGACCTTTCCTGTCTTCAAGTCTCAGAGTCTTCTTATAAACTATAGATCATTAATGCCAAGATGCGAATCCTTACGTTATAAATTTTCAAATGATAATACTTCATTTTCCTTCAGTGATCACTAATGCCTAGTGCAATTTGTCTGATTCACAGATGACTAATTCCACTCTCAGGCCTTCGTATTACAAACCGTATGGACCCTTGTTAAATCTTCTACCTTATACAATGAACTTCATGTATAATTATATAGGTCTTCAAACTAAACCTGAGAACTACATCGAGTGTCTTCTATATTATTACTTTGTTTCCTGAACATATTAATAAACTTTGTATGGACTCCAGTTGACAATTTCTTCACTGCATTTCCCAAGATCATTATGTACACACCAAATTTTCATCATGTACTGATTTCACTGTAACATAGTATTATTTTCCTGTCCTTGTTCTATGTCGAGTTATTCAAACAATCATTCTTTAGATTAAATAACTATCTTCAATCTTGCACAAAAGATACTTTGATATTATTAACGTTTTAGGTAGTTACGCTACAGTTACGCTACTGTTGTAGGCATATGTAGTGGACACGATAATCGTATTGTTGTGTCTGGTGAGCATATTGGGGCGGTACATCCATCAAATAAACAATAATAAAGTCTGGGAATTTTTTATTATTGTCTTTCATCCACTATTTTTATATGACTTAAATAATTTTATATGTACATAATTAGTTTATTGAGTCAAATATAACGAATCAAGCCGAGTATGAGTCAATCTTGATTCAAGTTTGAGCCACATAATAATAAAACTTGAATCGACTTGATAAGTTTATCAAATATAGATATCGAACTCGATTACTTATTAAATTGTGTGGAGTTAAAGAATAGTGGCAAGTAGGGTTTAATGATCTGTTCAACCATAAGCTAACTATTGAACTTTCAAGAATCATCTCAAATAAAGATTTATTCAAAAACAAGTATTTCTTGTAACATTTTTTGAACTAATTATTTTATAAAAATTTCAAATGTATTTTTTTTGGTTATATTTTTTGGAAATATTGTGGGAGACATCACTACTCCAATTATATATTAAAAAGTGTAGTGGTAATGTTGTGAATTTTCTATGAAATATTATGTATATTAAAATCAACGAGCTTACTTTATGTTTTTATATCACTTTGCATTACTAAATTTATTCTAGTACACATTTTATTTTCTTTATTTTCTTTAACTTTTATCAAAACTTCTTTATATAAATTTTTGATATTACCATTTTATTTTAACCATGAATTTGATTTGTTGACCTATAGTATTTGTCATTGATGTTGTGTAAAATCCCTTGCAAGCCTTACAGTAACAATTTGAGTGTTCTCACGTGAATTAACATTAATTAATTATTTTATATTTTAATTTTCATTGAAAGAATGCAACCAATTTACTTATTGTTGAATGAAATTCTAATTTATATAGCTTTATACAATTTTAGTGTTTTATAATATAATGAAATTATTATTAAGTTTGATATTTACAATAGTAAACTTAAAATTTTCTTTATTATATAAATTAAAATTTAACTGATAAAATTGAATTATAGTATTTAATTTATAAATTCCAACAAGCGCACGTAAATTTTTTTTATTCACAATCTTTTAATATTATATCTATCGTTGATAACCTTTTTTTTAATATCTTATTACATAACTTATAAATTTGATGATATATTCAAAAAAATTCTTATTTGTCAGGATACATATTACACATTCTTTTCTTTTTCAATTTATAATTACGAATATGATATATGTACATTTAGTTTATTAATTTGATAATTGTAAGATATCTTACTTTAAATATATGATGGATATTTTTTTTACAAAAATAAACATAAATTTTCAAGTTATTAAAATATAATGGAAAAGCTTTTTGTGCATGTGTATACTTTTTTATGGATATATTATTTTGTTGGGGTTGGTGGATTATTTTTGTTCAATTTATTTTTAATATCTCATATACCACCTTAAGAATAATGTTAGACAAAACTATTTTTTGAAAATTTTAAATTACATTTTTTCTATTTTTAATAAAATTGAATAAATATTTTATATTAAATAATAAAACTAGGTCTACACAATAAATAAATTATTAGTTATATTAAAGAAGATGCATATATTAATTAAAACTTATACGAAATTTAAATATAGAATGGGAAGGTTAAAACCCTCACACTACAAGGAAAACAAGCTTCAACAACGGTTTATGTCCGTTGTCTGATACCCTATTTTCCCGTTGACTATTGAGCCGCCCTCTGTTAGTTGGATCAGACAACGGCTAAAAAACATTGTCTGAGATTATACAGACAATGATTATGGATTAAGCCCGTTGTATTACATCCAGAAAAGACAACGTTTTTTGCTTGTTTTCGTCGTAACAAGCGACATTACTCAAGGGTTCTCAGAAACTCAGAAAACCGTTGTGTAAGGTATAACATTAAAGCCAATCCTACAACACTTATTGTTGTATAAACGTTGTTGTGTATTCAGATAGACAACAAAAATGAAATTGAGCTCGTAGAACTCTTGTAATAAATTTCTACACACAACAGTTTTGGATTTTAATGTATGGCATGATCAGATACATACAACTGTTTATTTGTCCAAACGTATTGCATGAATACCTTTGATACAATATCTTAATATTATATAGACAATGGTTTACTAGTGTTGTGAAAGTTAATTTTGCACCAAAGTTTTGTGTTCGAAAGCATTGTTTTAGTATTAAAGACATGATATTTTAATGAAGCTTGGTTCTTAAAAGCGTTGTCTTACACAAAATATAACAAGTAATCAAATGAAATTAACTTTGCAAATCTAAACAAAAGTTCTAAAGTTAATCCATGATCGAAATCACAACAACATAGTTATACAAAAGCTAAAAGCATATTGATATCACTGCCTTCATGAGTCTAAGATTTCTACTAAAAATTAAAGAAAATATAGAGTCTACAAGGATTTGATGTTGGCTACTCAGAGCTCACTTGGCCTTTTCAGGTTCTCTTCACGTTTTCCGCAAGAGCTATGTTGTCCTTGGAATATCATTACAGCTTGTGATAGGCAATTTCCCAATCTGGAGAAAACAATCTTCAAAATAAATCGACAACCACTCTTAAGTTAATATTCTTTTCCTTCCTGCATTATAAGAAAAACAAAGAACTGGATCTCTTAATATAAAGTGAAATCAAACCAAGACGTAATAGAAAATAAACAAATGCCCATAGTGTCACCTGGCTCACTTCCATGAAGAGACTGTCAATGTCCTGCTTTGTAAAGATACCACCTTTCCTCGCAGTTTCTCTTGGTGAAGATTGGGAGGTCCTGCTTGTAACAACTTCATCTTTTCCTCTTTTGTCAACCTCCTTTTTCAAATCATCTATCCCGACAATCTGTAGAGAAAGTCGAAGTACACATAAAATTCACTTAAAATAAGATTGACAAACTACATGCTAGGTTCTCAAAATTTCCAAATAAAAGGAGGCCACAAACATATACAGAAGGCAATTTGTAAACCAGGGCACATAGATTTGTAAAGTAATCCATAATTATGCTTCTTTTTTCGTAAATAGTTCAGCTGCTTTGTAGCTAGCTGATTACCTAAAAATAGTTTCAAAAACCCTTAAAATAAACGTCCATATTTCAACATTTAAGGTTACAGACACTACTACAGGAACGTACAGTACTACTGGCATAATGTTCTCCCATCAGTACATCATTTGAAAACACATGTTCAATACATCATCATTAGTGTTGCTAATAAATCAGTACATAGACTTCTTAAGCTACATTGCTACGTCATACCTTCACTTGTACACTGAACTTATGAAGTAAAAGCGATACATATTATTTTGCCTAAGAAATAAGAACTCCCTTAACACTATAATATAACAACTTATATTTTTCTTTCACGGATATTTTCTACGCATAAAATAAATAAATGTTATACTTTATGGGGGAACTGAACTTAAAATTCAGGGGACACAATTATGAATATTGTTAGCTGAGTGGGAGAACAATACGAACTGCAGGATGCAAAAGAGCTAGTCACACTAAATCTATATACATTATTAACAAGAATAATTTGTTATGTACATTCTCCAAAAGTGAAATATCAGGAATTCTATAAAAATGTATCCCCAGGGGTGCTCATAGCTCTTAAGTCGCAATCCAGACTGCACCTTAATCAACTTATGCTCCAGGAGAACAAATAAGCCTGCTAGATTAACTATACCTACTGGTAGACACTACTAGTAACATATCTTGTTTTGTTCACTAGTTGAATAAAAAGAAACCATCTGCCATTGCAAAATCATTCAACAGTTGTCTCAAGACAGATCATTTTTATATCACAATTTCAATCTTACTAGTTATTAAATGAAGTCAACTAAGAACTAGACTATTTCTTTAATATCTTAACTGGCGAGAAAATTTTAGAAATGAATAACAAATGAAAGATACAAGTAAAGATGTGATACAGTTCAGGCCATATCATACAGTTTCGTATTTGAGGAGTTTCAGTCTCTTCCTTCTTTGTTTGTCATTCTGAAATTCCTGTTTCATGACCACAAGTATAAGGGGTTTAGCATGCTAAAAGCTAATACTGATGGCTGTTTTGACTTTTTATGAAGCAAATGAATAGGAGTAATGATACCGTAACATAGAAGCGGGAAGATTGAAAAAAATAAAGAACAACCAACCTCATACATTACTTTCTTATTGACTGGTGCAGTGTTGTCACAAAGAAGCCACTCAATGGTTGCTTTCAGTTTTAAGAACTCGCCCTCACTTTCGTCATCTACGGACTATAAAATTAGAATCAAACAGCAATTACAAGATAATATTGAAATTATAACTCAACAATAATAATAATAAAAAAGAAAAAAGAGGGTAACAAGTTTCAGACCTCCTGGTATAGTTGTGACGAGTGAGAGCGTTGTTGAGTTTAGACATTGACAATGTGTTTGACAATATCCCTGAGCCAGAGACTGTCCGTAATCTTTGTAACAAAATCTCCATTCTCTCTATCCTTAATTAAATCATGAAAAACATAATTATTTTCAACTTCAGCTACTGAGATTGTGATTTTGTTGGATAGAGATGAAGTAACAAAACGAGGAAGGGGGGTTGTCGGAGATTTTATGAAATGAGATGGGTAATTGGTGGTCAGATAAGTGGTGGAACAACAACTACTCATATTCATTCCCCCGAATGCTTTTCTCTTTGATTTTTATTCAATTATTAATGTGCAAGATGGAAATAGAAGATGTTCCCATGGAGTAAATTAAGCACAACAAACATATAACCTAACCTTGCAAATGATAAACAGGTACTAATCAGTCATGCCCTGAGCTTGAAAGGTTTGAACTCCAAAAAATATTCCTCAAAATTGTCGCTTTGAACTTGAAAATCAAGGAGATTATAAATTCCAACCTTCAATTTTCTAATTGAGAAGCTGAATTCATATGCAATTTTGTGAAAGAGAAACAAGATTGGGTGAGGGAGATGGTCAGGATTTAAAAACTAAAAAACCAGACAGAGAGAGGAGAGAGATGAGTCGTGGGAGAGTGATGGAAGAGTACGGAGAGAAAGAATCAGGAGGAGAAGAGGACTCGGATCTAAGAAAGGGGAATGGGAGAGATAAGGGGGAAATGAAAATTAGAAGGAAGGGGGAAATGAAAATTAAAGGGGGGAAACCAAAAATTGTGTAAAAATGAAAAAATCATAAATTAATTAATTTATTTATATATTATAATTAAATACTTATCTTTATTTTACTTTATATTAATAGAATAATATTTATTTTAAATAATTTCACATAATTTTTTATATAAAATTATTTGAAACAAATTTGAAAAAAATTCAATTATTTTTCTATATAACTAACGTTAATATATATTAATATCATGCAAAATGATCCTAAAACCATTTTTTAAGAAAGTAATTATTTAATCAAAAAAGAGACTTATTTTTCATATGACTAAAATTGATATATCTTAACATCCGCACGGTTGGATCGTCGAAAAAATCATTTTAAAAATTATTCTTGTAAATCTGGAACGAGTCTCGTTGTCGGGAGGGGTACTTTTACCGGATTTTTCTAATCCTGACTTGCAAGATGGACTTCAAATTTTTTAATAATTTTTTCATATGACTAAAATTGATATATCTTAACATCCGTACGGTTGGATTGTCGAAAAATCATTTTAAAAATTAATCTTGTAAATCGGGAACGAGTCTTGTTGTCGGGAGGGGTACTTTTACCGGATTTTTCTAATCCTGACATGCAAGATGAAGTTCAATTTTTTTAATAATTTTTTCATATGACTAAAATTGATATATCTTAACATCCGTACGGTTGGATCGTCAAAAAAATCATTTTAAAAATTAATCTTGTAAATCTGGAACGAGTCTCGTTGTCGGGAGGGGTACTTTTACCAGATTTTTCTAATCCTGACTTGCAAGATGGACTTCAAATTTTTTAATAATTTTTTCATATGACTAAAATTGATATATCTTAACATCCGTATGGTTGGATCGTCGAAAAAATCATTTTAAAAATTAATCCTGTAAATCGGGAACGAGTCTCGATGTCGGGAGGGGTACTTTTACCCGATTTTTCTAATCCTGGCATGCAAAATAAATTTCAAATTTTTTAATAATTTTTTCTTATGACTAAAATAGATATATCTTAACATCCGTACGGTTGGATCGTCGAAAAATCATTTTAAAAAATTAATCCTGTAAATCGGGAACGAGTCTCGTTGTCGGGAGGGGTACTTTTACCAGATTTTTCTAATCCTGGCATGCAAAATGAATTTCAAATTTTTTAATAATTTGTTCTTATGACTAAAATTGATATATCTTAACATCCGTACGGTTGGATCGCCGAAAAATCATTTTAAAAAATTAATCCTGTAAATCGGGAACGAGTCTTGTTGTCGGGAGGGGTACTTTTACCAGATTTTTCTAATCCTCGCATGCAAAATGAATTTCAAATTTTTTAATAATTTTTTCTTATGACTAAAATCGATATATCCTAACATCTGTACGGTTGTATCGTCGAAAAATCATTTTAAAAAATTAATCCTGTAAATCGGGAACGAGTCCCGTTGTTGGGAGGGGTACTTTTACCAGATTTTTCTAATCCTGGCATGCAAAATGAATTTCAAATGTTTTAATAATTTATTCTTATGACTAAAATCGATATATCTTAACATCCGTACGGTTGGATCATCGAAAAATCATTTTAAAAAATTAATCCTGTAAATCGGGAACGAGTCTTGTTGTCGGGAGGGGTACTTTTACCAGATTTTTCTAATCCTGGCATGCAAAATGAATTTCAAATTTTTTAATAATTTTTTCTTATGACTAAAATCGATATATCCTAACATCCGTACGGTTGGATCGTCGAAAAATCATTTTAAAAAATTAATCCTGTAAATCGGGAACGAGTCTCGTTGTCGGGAAGGGTACTTTTACCAGATTTTTCTAATCTTGGCATGGAAAATGAATTTCAAATTTTTTAATAATTTGTTCTTATGACTAAAATCGATATATCTTAACATCCGTACGGTTGGATCGTCGAAAAAATATTTTAAAAAATTAATCATGTAAATCGGGAACGAGTCTCGTTTTTGGGAGGGGTACTTTTACCAGATTTTTCTAATCCTGACATTCGAGATGAATTTCAAATTTTTTAATACTTTTTTCATGTGACTAAAATGAGTAATTCTTAACATCCGTACGGTTGGATCCTCTAAAAAATCATTAAAAAAATTTATCTTTTTCATCAGGTATGAAGAAAATCTAGTACGAGGCAACACCCAACGGTTTTTTATGAAAAAGTCTTGTCTGAAATAAATTGTGACAACAGCTTTTTTGAAAAAACCGTTGTCTTAGATGATTAACTTTTTTAAATCTTAAGCCTGATAATAAATCTACTTTTAATCAACGGCTCTAATTACACCAACTCAACAATCCAAGTGAATGTTTTTTCACCAATCACATGGTGCCACCTCATCACAAGCAACACTGGTTGGATCGTCGAGAAAATAATTTTAAAAATTAATCATGTAAATCGGGAACGAGTCTCGTTGTCGGGAGGGGTATTTTTTTTAATATTTAGGAACTACCACTTTAATTACATTTTCGGTATAATTTCAAGCAAGATATATTTGAAAATTTTAAAATATTTTTTAAGTGAATAAAAACAATATATATTAACATCAACAGTTTAAGGAATATATATTAATAAAGTCAAAAAAATATATGGCATTAAAAATTATTGTCTGAAATTTAAAATGTGTTGTCTTAACAAAAGTCATACAACAGTTTTTAATATAAAACAATTGTCGGATGTAATATCAACCAAATAAATAGTGCCAAATTCATACAACGGTTTATAACCAAAAAAGGTTATTTAAAAACAATGTCAATAACGGTTTTCAAGAAAAAAACCGTTGTTGAATCACACAATGGTATTTTTAAAAAAGCCTGTTGTGCATAGTTTTATACGACAACGTCTGAGAAAGAAAACCGTTGTAAAAATGTGCCCATTTTTTAGCTTATTTATTCATAAATATTTATTATTTAACGTTATTAACGATCTGATACACGTTATCGGTATTATGTTATTAGTAGGTGGTAATTATTAGGTATATTTGAAATCTTAATACACACAAATTAATTTAGTGTAAGTTATTGGTTATTCGTATAAATTAATTAACGGTGGCATATAAATTTTCCGAAAAAAATTTAAAACTAGTAAAAATATAGACAACATTTTTTTCTAAAATCATGTTGTGGTAAGTTACTTTACATAAGTGTTTTTTAGGAAATGTCGCTGTTGGAATTCTACAACAGTTTTTTCTTTAAGATTGTTGTAGTATTACATATTTTACAACAGATTATAAATATCGATAACCGTTGTCTAACTGTTACAAGTGTTTTATTTTAAAAATACTTGTATAAGGTAGATTAATATAACGTGCTTTTTCGAAAAACACTTGTTTGGATTGAACAATTAACAATGTAAACTTGAAGCACTTGTGATTAATTTTTTATTAATTATAAAGTAGATAATTAAACTATTTTGTAATATAAAATTTAAATATTTAATCTAGATGAAAGTGGAATTAATTAGAGTTTTTTGTTTTTAAAAAATTTAAAATGAATTGTTTGGAAATTATTTTTTCTGAAATTATTACTATTTTTATTGTATTAAACTAGACAACGATTTATTTGAATATTTTGTTGTGCGACACGTTTTTAAATTTAGTAAGAAAGACAACGGTTTTAAGAATTAGACTATTGTCTGATATAGGTGACATATAATATATGTAGAACACTTGTCTATCAAGTATCATTTAGACAACACCTAATTTGTACATTGTGTGATTCGAGCTTAACTAACTAATAGAAAAAAATACTTGTCTCATTTCCACAACCGTTAAACAAGACGTTATCTCAATCATTTTCAGACAATGGATTTTAAAAATCGTTGTACGATTTTACTCATTTGCACAACATCACCTTAGAAAGGGTTGTCTGTCTCCATCAACTAGACAATGGATTTTAAAGCGTTGTAGTAATACTAAAGCCTTCCCATTCACACAACATCTTAATTTTGAAAACACTTGTCTGATTTGTTTTACTAGACAACATTTTTTTATCGCTTGTAGTAATCAACGTCAGACAACGCCAATTTTTTGGTTGCAAAAAAACTGTTGTATGAAAAATTCGGGCAACACTTTTTTGGTCGAGTGTTGTCTAATCGGTGTTGTCTGATTGTGTTTTTCTTGTAGTGTCAAATTATAATGTCCAAACCCTAGATAGTGTATGGTTTGACTCCTTTATATAAATATAATACATTCTCAGTGTATTACATTGGCCGCCTTACACACTTGTCTCTGTCCTAAATTCTATCTTCTATCTTATAATAAATTTTTATTGTAGCATACACCTTAGCCGCCCCTCCTCAATCATTTAGTGCCTTCAATTAATTTTGTAAAGAAACATAGTACACAAAATTTGGCATCTTAGTTTATCCATTTTCTACCTATATTTTACCCTGAGGAGTCTAGTCTCTGGGCATCATCAACAAGAAATAAGTTTGTATTTACATCTATTTTATGTTTCACATGTGAGATCTTATTATTTTATGTCACATCTTATTATTGCACTTATGACTATCATTTCTTAACTAATTTATTGTATGTATGTCTTTTTATCATTTTCAATTAGGGACAATTGTAAATTATAAATACCTAATCATAAAATTGAAATTAATTGAACTGTTGTTAAGGTGTGGTAAGAAATATGAATAGGTACTCTAACCATGTTTAATTTGTATACATATACAAGTTTCCAATATTTTGATATAGATCCATAATTTTGACTTATGCACACAACATTATTCATTTGAATTATGAATTATTTCTTAATTGCCAATATATATGTCTAAGAATACATATATATTTTTTTGACTTGTTATCTATATTAATGTTGGGTGCGTGTATATAATAATGGTTACTAAATTTTAAGAATTTTGATTAGCTTGTATATGCTAAAAGTATTTATACTGCACAATATAAACAGTGAATAATCCAGAGGTTGACTACGCCGGGAGCATGACACAAAGGTGTGGAAGGGTGATAAACCCTATGTTGAGTGTAAATATTGTGGACACACAGTGCAAGGCATTTCAAGGCTTAAATACCAACACTACAAGAAATTTGCAATCACACGACTGTTTTTTACCGTCAGTTGTGTGACAAGTATGTTTTCAGTTGTCTATCCAACACTCGTGTGATTGAACATGAGACAATGGTTGTTTTTACCATTGTAAAAAGAGAGATTAATCAACATGTTAGACTGCTTTTGTTAACATGGAACACACAACAGTTATTCTAAACAAATTGTTGTTGGAATTTTTTTAAACAACTGTTTTTTTATTCGACTATTGTCTATCTAACTTAAAAATAATGGTTTTGTAGAAAAACCACTATTGTTAACTTATTCGATATTTTCATAAACAACAGTTTATAAATTTTTTTTAACTAGTTAAAACCATTGTCTTAGAATGTTTTTTATTTAAAAGACAACGGTATAAAAAATTTAAACCATTGCAAATAATATCAAAAGACAACAGTTTTTTTAAAAAAAATAAATGCAATGAGACATACAATGGTTTTCATCATTTTTTAAGCGGGTTTCACACAACAGTTTACAAAACTAATCTTATTATTTAAAATAAATCAATTTTAAAATAAAATGATATCATAATAATTCAATTGTTATTTCACAATTGAAATTAAATTTATAATACAATGTTTCTCTACAAAAATAAAAACTATAACTTAAAATCTATTTCTAAACATGCTCATTAAGGTACACATTTTAATCGTCTCCGCTAAAAACATCAAGTCCCATTTCTGTTGGATCAGTGGCTTGTAACTCAACCTTGATGCTGTGGAGTTCCCTCTTGAATGTGACCTTAGAGCTTGTATTCTGGTCAATATACTTGTAGTTGCACAACCACATCGAGTAGCCTTCTGTGTTATACATGTCCAGACCAAAACCAGTGTCTCATTTGCACCAGACAGTGCTTCCACCGAGGAGCTCCCCAACAAATAATGCTGGTAAGATTAAATAATATTTTAGCTTCACCAGTAACCAGATATTCTACAGAGGAAATAAATTATAAACCATGTAGAATATAACAAAAAAAATCCCACATCTAAAACCGGAACACGAGTTTTATTAATGAGATGTGAAGCTGTATATAGATGCACAGTCATATTTTTTAAACTTTCTGGGCAAACATTTACATTGCTCTATGTAAACATATATTGAATGTAAAAGCTCATGTATTCAATGCAAGAAAAGTATAACACGAGTTCACAGAGCAATTAATTGGTATGAGAGTGTTCATTTACGACGGATGTACTTCTACGAAAAGGGGTTGCCGGTAAATATGATATGACAGTTGGGCTGGTAGGTGCTATATTAGACTGATCTCTATTTGGTCTATCGAGGTAATAGAGAAACAAAATTAATGTTGATACTAATACAGTGGAACACACAAGTATAATGACCCAATTTCTGAAGTTACTGGAAGAAGGCAGTCCGGTTATCTTCTCATCACTACAAGAAAAAAGTCCATAGACATCGGTTTTTAGCCGATGTCTATGCTGTTTGGCAACCGATGTTGATGTCGGTGATGTCTATTCTAGACATCGGCCATAACCCGATGTCTTTACTAGCTTAGACATCGTTTCTGGAAAAAAAAAACTGATGTCCATGCATTGTTTTTTTTACAAAAAATGTTAGAAATAAATAATTTAATAAATAAATTACACTTATTACAACAGATTAAACATATAATGAGCTATGTTTTTTACCACATAGACATCATATATTTTCTTTTAGGTGATGTAAAATCAGATATTAAACATCGATTTATTCAGTAAAATGCGATGTCTATAGTTGCTCGTAAATATCAATTATATGCCAAACAAAGTGATGTCTATGTTCAATTTACACTTGAATATGTCTATCTTTGACATCAGTTTTTTTATCAAAAATGATGTACATTAACTTTTTTGACATCAGTTTTTCTTCTTTAAAAGTGATGTATAATTATTTTTGAGATATCAGTATTTATTCATTAAAAGTGATGTACAATTATTTTTTGACATCAGTATTAATTCATTAAAATATGTGTTTGCATCTCAGTATTTCAGCACTATTTTTATTTTTAAAGTTAAATGCTGCAATTGGAAGATCTGAGAATTAATATATATTTGAAATTTTACACTGCCAGTGCAAACTACAAAGATTATTTGATGAAATATTTACAAGATTTTCAGCAAGATCAGATCAACCAAATCAAGAGTCACACTAGTTCCCCCTGTTATGATACAAAGTTGTGCGCACTAGTAAGCTGGTTTTGCAACAACTTTACTTTGATGCTTGAGGACTTAATAATAGAGCAGCTATATCCAGTCCATGACTCCCACTCCGTTGTAGTCCCTCCACAGTTGATAAAAGTGAGTAATCTGAGGGTTTCACAATAGCTCTTTGTCTGAGAATATGGAGGTGATCTTGATTTGGAAGCAACTCGACATCATAGTTGAAGAGTAAGATTATTGTTGCACTTACATTGAGGTTTTCGGGAGCAGGGAAGATCTTTCTTTAAGCACCAAGCAACTCTACAAAATAAACTAAGCTAGTTCGTGGCGTGCTTATAAAAAACTAGTAGATATCATATCTATAGAAACTTACGAATTGTTATTTGAAGATGACATGCTGGATACAAGATTCCTGTAAAAGATACAAAAATAATTTAAAGAAATATTGATATTTAGTTTATAGAGTATATGAAGCAGGAAGAAACCTACACATTAGATGGCTGGCAGTTATATTCAGCTGTCCGTGAAAAATTGTTGTAAGATACATCACTGCAGCCAATACAATTATGAAATTTGTGAATACGATAAACATGGAACTTAATAATTATCCATCCCGGCATGTGGTTTCTCTAAATCTAGATGATATATTGAACTGAAAGCTGTGTAAAGAACTAACAAATTTTCTTTGCTGCCAGAAATCCAACTTGATATCTCTCCAGTCAATGAATTGTGATTCAGATACCTACATTCGATTATAAGTTGGTGTCACACTTCTGAGTACATTATTTTGCAAATTACATAGAGGCTAAAGTAAACAGGCATAGGAAAGAAGATAAATTATGCAAGTCCAGCTATCCGAGTTAGTTGCATGTGTTCCTGGAAGGTAATAATTTCTTATAAGAAGTATTTGAAACAAATTCACATACAGATATTGTATACTAAGGTCGTTTAAGAGCGTCATTGAATCTGGTATTTGGCCAGTCAACCGATTAAAGCTCAGATCTCTGCAAACAAATAAAATAAAACTCAAAATGATAAAATTTTGATATATTTCCTAGCATACATGTTTCTGCAGGTTTTTGCATTCAACATGGCACATCACACGCTACACAAGCATATAAAGCTAATTTTTAGGACCTAACTGTAAAAGTAGAACAATACTTTTGAAAATCCAGAAGTACCCTCATAATTTATAATGTTCTTCTTTATATGCATAGACAGAATAGTGTAACTAAATTATTATAAGGAGAGTCTCTGAATGTGCTAATGAATTCTACATAGTAATACTTAAAAATATAGGTCTCTGTTGTGTGCTTGTATCGACTAATGCATCTATGAAAACATATATAGTACATTGTAATCCCTCACACGCGCATACACAGACATACATTGTGTGGAACTCCATTACCAGAAATTAGTACCGGATTGAGCAATAATAAAAGTTAGCTTACAGGGTTTTTAGTTGACCAAGTACTCCAACGTATTCTGGAAGTGCACCATTGATCAAGCAATTTCTTAATATCCTGCAAAAGAAAGAAATGTTAACTAATTTTTTCAGGGAAACACATCTGCATCAGACAAAATTTATGTACGACTTACAGCACATGCAAGGATTGCATATCTTTTAAATCTGGGATAGTCAAATTTCTTCTGGTCAGATCAGATATCTTCCTATCAACAGAAAGCACAGAAGTAATCAACTGATCTCAAAAGTCCAAACCAAAAATTAACTACAATGATAGAAAGTCATGAAGGTATTAAACATTGGCTAGATATTTGAGCAGTTCTTACAGTTTTATTAGATTTCTCAGACGGGAGATGCTCAATGGAATTGGACCCTCCAGTCCTATTCCCTGCAAGTCCCTGCACAAAATTTGAAGTTTATTGAGAGGTATATGTAACCGTAGTTTCTAGAATATGTACTAACAACCAAGTAGAACCAAACTGAAGCATAATCGACCAAAATTACTCACAGTCTTGTCATATTTGTCCAGTTTCCAATGAAATTGGGTATCTTCCCAGAGAAATCATTCCCATCTATCCTACTGCAAGGAGTAGATAATTTTAAGACTTTGTTAAACTTAGAAATATACAGTATAGATGAAGTAGTACTTACAAATCCTCTAGATTCCTCAGGTTGCCAAATGCTTCCGGTATTATTCCATTTAATTTATTTGCAGAAACAACGCTGTGAAGATTGTTTGCAAGATTTCCATCAATAGATAAATAATGATAGAAGTGTTAAAGCATTATGTAATTATGTTTTAATTATGATAAAAATGTGAACACATTATGTAATAGATAAAAGCCCTCCATGAAGAACCCTTTAGGCATGTAATTGTAATTCTTACAATCTCCTCAAGCCAATCAAACTTCCAAAGTTTCGAGGAATAGGCCCTTCAAGTAGATTATCTTCCAAAAACCTGAGAAGTTCAGCTCAGATTAAGTCAACCAAAGGTTATACTTGAAATTCAAGTCATATAGATCACATTTTCACTTACAGCTCCTGAAGAGTAGCGATGTTGGCTAGTTCCTGAGGAATCGAACCTTGGATACGATTCCCCAAAAGGGATCTACAGAAAGGAGAGTTCTAATTTAAAGAGGTCATGCTAGGAAGCTTAATTTAAAGATATGTTTTGTTCACTACATTACACAAAAAATACAGACAAGAAATTAGCAAGTATCACAATAAAACCATACAGAAAGACAACGCGAAGCTGACCAAAAGCTCTGGGAATGGTTCCTCCGAGGACTCAGAGGCATGAACCTCGAGTGAGAAGAAGGCCCAGATGAGAAATTCACATGATCACCAAACCTATTCATTGGGGAGCTTAATCATGTATTAGTCTTATTATAAGATCTGAAGTTTCCCACATCATTCATCCCCGTAAATCCTGTTAATAAGCATGAAGTTCTTAGCAGCCAATACAGAATCATTGCAACAATAATACAGAAATTAAAATACTGAAAGTAGTATCCATATTTAAGTTTTAACTAACAACATGTTATTTTTAGACACATACAAGACTCAACCAAAACTAAACCAGGTCATAGTGTTCAACAAAATTTTTGTTTTGTCAACTACAGAGCATGGGACATACATCTGTTTCAACTTTCCACAAAATTAAAGCAACATGAGCTATTTCGAACATAAATATGTGATAAATCATTAATCAGTGACGACCTTTTTGCAGGAAAGATCCAGCAGACGTGCACAAACAAGCTTTTAGATGTTGATTCCTCTAGATCCAAACTAAAAGGCAAGTAAAAGGTCATAATATAAAACCAAAATAAACAAAAAGATCATAGATTGGATCAGTTTTCTTTCACATGTACTTTAACTATCACATACATATGTAGTTCCTTATTTATGCAACCAATCAAAATTATTCTAGTAAATCTAAAGCTCATCATCAGATATAAAATTTGAAGCCATAGATAAATAACAAGAGGCAGTGATGTACTAATACTAATATCATCTCCGGCAACGTCAATTCTATTAAACATATTCAAATAAGTAAATTAGGGTTACAATTTCAAAAAAAAAAACCAAAATTAAAAATTCAGGGTTTCGATTTTAAAAAACCCCAATTGAAAACTACTCACAGAGAATACCCTATTTCAAAATAACATAGTAAATTCACTTACCAATTCGAGTTTCTAAAATGATAACCAAGTAGAGAAGATCCTAATTCAAGCTTATCCTCTTACGAGCTTAGCATAGAAAAATGGAGAGAGATGGTGGAGATGATGGTGGTGAGTCGTGGAGATGATGGTGGTGAGTGGTGGAGCGGCGGTGATGTTGGTGAGTGGGGGTGGTGAGTGGTGGAGATGATGATGGTGGGGTGAGAGAGTCGGGGCGAGAGAGTCGGATGAGAGAGAGAGCTTATGTGTCTCGTGGGGGAAAAACAAAAAGGGGGGAAGAATATTTGCTAAGGGGGGAAATTTATTTGGCTAAGGCGGAAACAAAAATAAAGTGGGCGGGGAGTGAATTTTTTTTTGGAACTTTAGACACCAATTTTAAAATAACCGATGTTTTAAAACAACATAGACATCATAAAAACACGGGGTGATGTTATAAATTCTTTTAACATCAGTGGCAAACATAACCGATGTCTAATGTGTGATGTCTATTGACAGTTATCTACTTTCTGGCCATTGGCTGCAAGTGAGATGATCAATTTATCTTTGAACCTCTCGGAGGCGAAAACTTTGACCTCATATTCTGTCTGCCCTGCTACTCCATAATTTTCCATGTGGGCATGTGTGATCAGTAACTATTTCCGACCATGCCAGTCAACTACAACATTGGTATTACCGACTACCGTTATGACAGACTTGTCAGCCTTGGGGTCAAATGGTGATATACACGACCTGTGCCACTAGGGTTGATTGATGCAGTAGATGCCGAGAGTAGGCACACAAATTATGATATGCACGAAAAATAGAACTCGACATCTACATTGGTTAACAAAGATGATGCAACCATTATTATTCAATCAGCATATTAGAAGCTTTCAGGTCAATTCACACCCACAGTCAGAATTAAATATTTCAATCTTTTTCAGTTAATATGATCTCAAACTATCAATAAAAGTATGTTTACACATATTATTTACATGGCCTGCTACATAATATTTCATAATACTAGAATTGAAGAATACCTCAGCATTAACCTATGCAGTATGTTTGATCCCAAATATGGAACTCGTGTTTAACATCTTCTCAGGCTCGAAGGCCAATAGCAGGACTCAAATTGACAGATGGTAATGGTAATCGCAGTGTAGGAACAGAAAGTCGAAGAAGTGGCTCTACTGGAACATCCATCGAATTTCAAACATGGAATGCAACAGGAGTTCACTTCTTTAGAGACAAAATAGGGAAAATGCAACAGGAGTTCACTTCATATTTCCAGTGTTGCAAATCCCCTAACAAAAAGGGAAGAAACAGATCCAGATATATATATATATACTGTTGGCTCCTCGCAAATATGCACTAACCGTAACCCTTATTTCCTGTAGTGACCACTAAAATAGTTAGTGCAGCCAAACAACAACCTGGACAGTGAAAACACATATTCTTAAAACACTTAACTATTAATATAAACTACAGAACAAAGAAAACTAGTCGAACTTACAGCTCCACCGAGTGAATGTCCACACAACACTAGTTTTCGATTTTTTTCTGGGCTAGTCAATATAACTCCAACGCATGATCCAATTGGTTTTAATCCCTTTTGGTGGCTTTCCTCCATAAAAAACAAGTGCCTTCTTAACACCAACCTTTTGAGATCCTCTGGTGCTACTGGTTGTGAGCATTGGCTTATCAATTCTAGTGACCTTCCAATACCCTGAAGTTGCTTCACGATTTGGCCAGGCGCCATTAGGGTACTTCCGATCCCTTGGATTGAAAAAGTATCATTCCTGCTCCCCGAACGAAGCCTTTGCTGCATTTTTCAAACCAGAACACATCATCACCAATCTCCAATATAATAACATAACACATCATCCTCATAATTAAATGATTATCACATTGTACACAAATAATCACATATTTATAAATTACCTGGCAATTCCCATGGATCGAACTTATAAAGATCGACTTCAGCGATGATAGAAACAGGAAGAGGAGCAGAGGCAACCTTTTTCTTCTACTTGAGCCACATCCTTGACTACTTAAAAGTAATTAAAAAATCAAAGCCTCAACAAAACCCATTAACACTAACTAAAATGGGTCATCAAAGAATCAATCTTTATCTCATTTGCACATACCAACAAAAAAATTATTTGCTCTAAATTAGCAAGAAACAATAAAAGCCCATTTCAGATCCACACCCAATAATTCAAATTGCATGTAAAATAAAGATAATGGTTTAAAAAAAGAAGCTTACACTAAATGAATTCCTGATTGAAAATAGCCTCAGCTTCGAAATCCAGAGCTACATCTCCAACCACAGGAGAAACAGAGCTTATTATACACCCAGTTCTAAAAAAAACCCATCTCAAAATATAACATAAAATTATAAAGGACTCAATTAACTTACTAATTACAGCGAATTAAAGATTGGGCTCCTCTTAAACACAATTTCCAATTTGTTAAACTTGGTTTGAAATTGGGTTATTGGGTTTTCATTTTGACCCATAATCCCCTTTGTCATCTTCACCAATCTTTGCTTACTTTCTCCCATCCACCTTGTATTTTTTCACCAATTCTTCAACTCCTCTCTCTGCGTCTCTGTTTTGCATAATGCCGACCTCCTTGCGAGACTGCAGCTGTTTACACGCCCCTTCACTTATGTTGTGACTTTGGCGGAGAGTGATGTTGAATAATTAGGAAAGGAGCAGTACCTTGAATCTAAAGTCTTAAGACAAAAGTTGTGAGAAAGGGAAATGAAATTCTAGGGAAGAGAACAGAGAGAATTGAGAAAGACAGAGCATGTAAGTGTGAGATTAGAAAGGCGGTAGATGAAACATAAAAGAAATAGGGTTAGAGTATACTCCAAGATGAGGGGAGGGAAAAAATATTTGGTAAGGGGGGAAACAAAGAGAATTTCATGGGAGATGTGTTTGTATAAGAAGAGCAAAAAAAATTTGTTTTGCGTGTATTTTATTATTATTATATAATTGTTTTAAATTATTTTAAATATTCATCAAATAAAATAAAATATTAATCAAATAAAATTGATATATTTTAACATCCGTACGGTTGGATTGTCGAAAAAATCATTTTAAAAATTAATCTTATAAATCGAGAACGAGTCTCGTTGTTTGGAGTGGTACTTTTACTGGATTTTTCTAATCTTGACAAGCACGATGAAAATCAAAATTGTTAATAATTTTTTCATTTAACTAAAATTGATATATCTTATCATCCGTACGGTTGGATTGTGGAAAAAATCATTTTAAATATTAATCTTGTCAATCGGGAACGAGTCTCGTTGTCGGGAGGGTACATTAACTGGATTTTTCTAATCCTGACATGCAAGATGAATTTCAAATTTTTTAATAATTTTTTCATATGACTAAAATTGATATATCTTAACATCCGTACGGTTGGATCGTCAAAAAAATCATTTTAAATATTAATCTTGTCAATCGGGAACGAGTCCCGTTGTCGGGAGGGGTATATTAACTGGATTTTTCTAATCCTGACATGCAAGATGAATTTCAAATTTTTTAATAATTTTTTCATATGACTAAAATTGATATATCTTAACATCTGTACAGTTGGATCATCGAAAAAATCATTTTAAATATTAATTTTGTCATTCGGGAACGAGTCTCGTTGTCGGGAGGGGTTCATTAACTGGATTTTTCTAATCCTGACATTAAAGATGATTTTCAAATTTTTTAATAATTTTTTTATATGACTAAAATTGATATATCTTAACATCCGTACGGTTGGATCGTCGAAAAAATCATTTTAAATATTAATTTTATCAATCGGGAACGAGTCTCGTTGTCGGGAAGGGTACATTAACTGGATTTTTCTAATCCTGACGTGCAAGATGAATTTCAATTTTTTAATAATTTTTTCATATGACTAAAATTGATATATCTTAACATCCGTATGGTTGGATCGTCGAAAAAATCATTTTAAAAATTAATCTTGTCAATCGGGAACGAGTCTCGTTGTCGGGAGGGGTACATTAACTTGATTTTACTAATCCTGACATACAAGATGAATTTCAAATTTTTTAATCATTTTTTCATATGAATAAAATTGATATATCTTAACATCCGTACTGTTGGATCGTCGAAAAAATCATTTTAAATATTAATCTTGTTAATCGGGAACGAGTCTCGTTGTCGGGAGGGGTACATTAACTGGATTTTTCTAATCCTGACATGCAAGATGAATTTCAAATGTTTTAATAATTTTTTCATATGACTAAAATTGATATATCTTAACATCCATACAGTTGGATCGTCAAAAAAATCATTTTAAAAATTAATCTTGTCAATCGGGAACGAGTCTCGTTGTCGGGAGGGGTATATTAACTGGATTTTACTAATCCTGACACACAAGATGAATTTCAAATTTTTTAATCATTTTTTCATATGACCAAAATTGATATATCTTAACATCCGTACAGTTGGATCGTCGAAAAAATCATTATAAATATAAATCTTGTTAATCGGGAACGAGTCTCGTTGTTGGGAGGGGTACATTAACTGGATTTTTCTAATCCTGACATGCAAGATGAATTTCAAATTTTTTAATAATTTTTCATATGACTAAAATTGATATATCTTAGCATCCGTACGGTTGGATCGTCGAAAAAATCATTTTAAAAATTAATCTTGTCAATCGCGAATGAGTCTCGTTTGTCGCGAGGGGTTCATTAACTGGATTTTTCTAATCCTGAAATGCAAGATGAATTTCAAATTTTTTAATAATTTTTTCATTTAACTAAAATTGATATATCTTAACATCTATACGGTTGGATCGTCGAAAAAATCATTTTAAATATTAATCTTGTCAATCGGGAACGAGTCTCGTTGTCGGGAGGGTACATTAATTGGATTTTTCTAATCCTGACATGCAAGATGAATTTCAAATTTTTTAATAATTTTTTCATATGACTAAAATTGATATATCTTAACATCCGTACGGTTGGATCGTCAAAAAATCATTTTAAATATTAATCTTGTCAATCGGGAACGAGTCTCGTTGTCGGGAGGGGTACATTAACTGGATTTTTCTAATCCTGACATGCAAGATGAATTTCAAATTTTTTAATAATATTTTCATTTAACTAAAATTGATATATCTTAACATCTGTACGGTTGGATCATTGAAAAAATCATTTTAAAAATTAATCTTGTCAATCGGGAACGAGTCTCGTTGTCGGGAGGGTACATTAACTGGATTTTTCTAATCATGACATGCAAAATGAATTTCAAATTTTTTAATAATTTTTTCATATGACTAAAATTGATATATCTTAACATCCGTACAGTTGGATCGTCAAAAAAATCATTTTAAATATTAATCTTGTCAATCGGGAACGAGTCCCGTTGTCGGGAGGGGTACATTAACTGGATTTTTCTAATCCTAACATGCAAGATGAATTTCAAATTTTTTAATAATTTTTTCTTATGACTAAAATTGATATATCTTAACATCCATAAGGTTGGATCGTCGAAAAAATCATTTTAAATATTAATTTTGTCAATCGGGAACGAGTCTCGTTGTCGGGAGGGGTTCATTAACTGGATTTTTCTAATCCTGACATGCAAGATGAATTTTAAATTTTTTAATAATTTTTTTATATGACTAAAATTGATATATCTTAACATCCGTACGGTTGGATCGTCAAAAAATCATTTTAAATATTAATCTTGTCAATCGGGAACGAGTCTCGTTATCGGGAGGGGTACATTAACTGGATTTTTCTAATCCTGACATGCAAGATGAATTTAAAATTTTTTAATAATATTTTCATTTAACTAAAATTGATATATCTTAACATCTGTACGGTTGGAGCATCGAAAAAATCATTTTAAAAATTAATCTTGTCAATCGGGAACGAGTCTCGTTGTCGGGATGGTACATTAACTGGATTTTTCTAATCATGACATGCAAAATGAATTTCAAATTTTTTAATAATTTTTTCATATGACTAAAATTGATATATCTTAACATCCGTACAGTTGGATCGTCAAAAAAATCATTTTAAATATTAATCTTGTCAATCGGGAACGAGTCCCGTTGTCGGGAGGGGTACATTAACTGGATTTTTCTAATCCTAACATGCAAGATGAATTTCAAATTTTTTAATAATTTTTTCTTATGACTAAAATTGATATATCATAACATCCATACAGTTGGATCGTCGAAAAAATCATTTTAAATATTAATTTTGTCAATCGGGAACGAGTCTCGTTGTCGGGAGGGGTTCATTAACTGGATTTTTCTAATCCTGACATGCAAGATGAATTTTAAATTTTTTAATAATTTTTTTATATGACTAAAATTGATATATCTTAACATCCGTACGGTTGGATCATCGAAAAAATCATTTTAAATATTAATTTTGTAAATCGGGAACGAGTCTCGTTGTCGGGAGGGGTACATTAACTGGATTTTTCTAATCCTGACATGCAAGATGAATTTCAAATTTTTTAATAATTTTTTAATATGACTAAAATTGATATATCTTAACATCCGTATGGTTGGATCGTCAAAAAAATCATTTTAAATATTAATTTTGTCAATCGGGAACGAGTCTCGTTGTCGGGAGGGTACATTAACTGGATTTTTCTAATCATGACATGCAAAATGAATTTCAAATTTTTTAATAATTTTTTCATATGACTAAAATTGATATATCTTAACATCCGTACAGTTGGATCGTCAAAAAAATCATTTTAAATATTAATCTTGTCAATCGGGAACGAGTCTCGTTGTCGGGAGGGGTACATTAACTGGATTTTTCTAATCCTGACATGCAAGATGAATTTCAAATTTTTTAATAATATTTTCATTTAACTAAAATTGATATATCTTAACATCTGTACGGTTGGATCATCGAAAAAATCATTTTAAAAATTAATCTTGTCAATCGGGAACGAGTCTCGTTGTCGGGAGGGTACATTAACTGGATTTTTCTAATCATGACATGCAAGATGAATTTCAAATTTTTTAATAATTTTTTCATATGACTAAAATTGATATATCTTAACATATGTACGGTTGGATCGTCGAAAAAATCATTTTAAATATTAATTTTGTCAATCGAGAACGAGTCGCGTTGTCGGGAGGGGTTCATTAACTGGATTTTTCTAATCCTGACATGCAAGATGAATTTTAAATTTTTTAATAATTTTTTTATATGACTAAAATTGATATATCTTAACATCCGTACGGTTGGATCATCGAAAAAATCATTTTAAATATTAATTTTGTAAATCGGGAACGAGTCTCGTTGTCGGGAGGGGTACATTAACTGGATTTTTCTAATCCTGACATGCAAGATGAATTTCAAATTTTTTAATAATTTTTTAATATGACTAAAATTGATATATCTTAACATCCGTATGGTTGGATCGTCAAAAAAATCATTTTAAATATTAATTTTGTCAATCGGGAACGAGTCTCGTTGTCGGGAGGGGTTCATTAACTGGATTTTTCTAATCCTGATATGCAAGATGAATTTTAAATTTTTTAATAATTTTTTAAATGACTAAAATTGATATATCTTAATATCCGTACGGTTGGATCGTCAAAAAATTCATTTTAAATATTAATCTTGTCAATCGGGTTCGAGTCTCGTTGTCGGGAGGGGTACATTAACTGGATTTTTCTAATCCTGACATGCAAGATGAATTTCAAATTTTTTAATAATTTTTTAATTTAACTAAAATTGATATATCTTTACATCCGTACGGTTGGATCGTCGAAAAAATCATTTTAAATATTAATCTTGTCAATCGGGAACGAGTCTCTTTGTCGGGAGGGTACATTAATTGGATTTTTCTAATCCTGACATGCAAGATGAATTTCAAATTTTTTAATAATTTTTTCATATAACTAAAATTGATATATCTTAACATCCGTACGGCTGGATCGTCCAAAAAATCATTTTAAAAATTAATCTTGTCAATCACGAATAAGTCTCGTTGTCGCGAGGGGTTCATTAACTGGATTTTTCTAATCCTGAAATGCAAGATGAATTTCAAATTTTTTAATAATTTTTTCATTTAACTAAAATTCATATATCTTAACATCCGTTCGGTTGGATCGTCGAAAAAATCATTTTAAATATTAATCTTGTCAATCGGGAACGAGTCTCGTTGTCGGGAGGGTACATTATTTAGATTTTTCTAATCCTGACATGCAAGATGAATTTCAAATTTTTTAATAATTTTTTCATATGACTAAAATTGATATATCTTAACATCCGTACGGTTAGATCGTCAAAAAAATCATTTTAAATATTAATTTTGTAAATCGGGAACGAGTCTCGTTGTTGGGAGGGGTACATTAACTGGATTTTTCTAATCCTGACATGCAAGATGAATTTCAAATTTTTTAATAATTTTTTCATTTAACTAAAATTGATATATCTTAACATCCGTACGGTTGGATCGTCGAAAAAATCATTTTAAATATTAATCTTGTCAATCGGGAACGAATCTCGTTGTCGGGAGGGTACATTAACTGGATTTTTCTAATCCTGACATGCAAAATGAATTTCAAATTTTTTAATAATTTTTTCATATGACTAAAATTGATATATCTTAACATTCATACAGTTGGATCGTCAAAAAAAATCATTTTAAATATTAATCTTTGTTATTCCCAGTGGACTAACAATGAGATTTACAAAAGGGGGGTTGAATGTAAATCTCAAAACTTTTTCAAGTTTTGAGCAGTTTGTAAGGCTAAGTGTTTGAGTGATCAATTGTGTGTGAATTGCTTGGAGCTGATGCAGATAGATATATATTCAAACACAAATGTAATGAACACAAAGAACTTAAAAACTTTTCTGGTGGATTTGTTGTTCCACCAGAGATGTGTTATTTCAGAAAATCTGTGATTCAAAATTAAATCACAGCTGCTTCCTAGTATAAACTAGATGATTTTCTCTCTTGATATTTCTAAACAGCTCAGGGAAAATTCATACCTAATTACTAGCTACTACTTGGTTTATATATCACCAAGTTTACAAGTGAAGACAAAGATAAAGTACAATAAGAAAATAGTTCTCCACTTGTTTCTATTCCATTTTTATCCAGTGTAATATGGAATTATCTGTTGACTTTCCATTTTGAACCAGACTAAAAACGGCTGTTTTTTCTGCTGTTCCTGAAATAGGCTACCACATCTCTGTCAATCCATGTGCCTCTGTCAGCTTTGTTAACTGTCACTATCAACTGCTATGAGACTGAGCATCCGTTGAAGTTTTCATCCGTTGATGGCTTTATCCGTTGATGCTCTAGCAGTTGAAGCTTTATCCGTTGAAGCACTTATCCGTTGATGGATATTTATCCGTTGAAGCATTAGAGACATCCGTCGAAGCTTTGTTTCTTATCCGTTGAAGGTCTTCAATATCCGTTGACACTTCTTCACTTATACAAAATTACAAGGCATGAAATATTTACAATTAGCCCTCCTATTTGTACATCCATTAGTAGTCAACATGACTGATTATTTCCTAACAACATCTAAGAATTACAGCTTGAAACTAGAGAGTGAAATGTGCTAAATACCAAACTTATTGCTAAGTAAGGCTACTCCTTCAACGAATAGCCAAGATGGTCTTATCCGTTGAGGCTACAAACACTAGATCTCTACTTAAGTGTTTTGCTTAACTTATCATCAAACTAATACACATATTCCTAACAATCTCCCCCTATTTATGTCTACTAGAACTGTAGGCATAAATTTGGGTTTAGCTTGATGATAACAAAACACTTAACAAATATATAAACTGTAACAAAGCAGAAATTCAAAAGTGCTACAAAAGTGTATATGCTGAGATGAAATTGAAGAAATACATTGTTTCCAAGGGTGCTCCTTTAGCCTGAGTAAATTACTTTTTTTCCTTTGATCCCTGGTTTTCTTTCCTAGCCTCCTGTCATTCTCCTTTATTTGAAGTTGAAGTTGTCTGTAGAATTCAGCTTCATCTTCTTCATTGATATCTAACTTAGATTGCATATCCTTGAGAGTTTCATTACTGGAAATCTTTAGCTGATCTTCAATTCTGAAAAATCTTCTGACTCCTTTGTTGTCTCTGAACTCCATCAACCAATGAGGTGATTTGTGAATTGTAATACCTCTCTCTTGAATGAGTAAAGTTCTAGGCAAGGCATTGGGCTCCCTCCAAGTTTTCCTTATGTTGGCAATCTTGTTGAGAATCTCAGTCCTGGCAGTCCTGGTAAAGCCAGAATCCTTTTGTATGGCTGAGTAGACTCTAATCAAGGTAGAGTAGCCTTCATTCAGAATTCTGTGAAGAGGCCATGTTCTTTCCCCAGCTCCTTTATATTTGAACACTAGTCTTTCTGGTAGTTGTCTGTAGGCAGCTATTCCCCTTACATCCTCCAGCTCATCCAGATAGAGTTCAATGTCTGAAAATTCTTTTATGTCACATATGTGAACATAATCATCTTTAGAGGTTTGAGGTTTAGGCTTAGGCTTCTGTGTGAATTTGATTGAGGCTTTAGAGGGTGTTGATTTGATTCTTCTTTTCTGCTTCTTTGATGGTGTAAAAGAGGTTAGGAAGGTGGGCAATTTGATGGTGTCCCAATCAATTGGTTCCTCCTTAGGAATGATTGGTTCACCATGAATGTTTATGAAGGGGTCAGGCATAATGGGTTCAGGAATAGAGGGTAGTGGTTTGGATATTGATTGGTTTTCTTCAGTCTCATCTACCATCTTTCTCTTTGCATTGACCTTCTTTCTATTCCCTTTCTGCCATTCTTGCCTACTTCTTTCCTCCATCTCAGTACCAACCATGTCCCCCATAGCTCTATCTTCACCTTTGTCTTCAATTTCTTTCTGTTCTTCAGCCTGACTTAACTTTAGCAGTTTTTTAAGCTTTGCTTGTGCTCTTTTGTTAGCCTTTAGCTGTTTGGCTTCTTCCTTCAACCTCTTGGTTTCTTCCCTCTTGGCTATTGAGAATTTGGGATGTCCTTGCATCACATAGATGCTCTTTCCCTCTCTAAAGATAACAGCCATGTTCCTCCTTACAGCCTCATCCATGTTCTCTTTGAGCTTTATGATACTTCTACCCAAAAGCTAGTCTTCATCAGGCTTTGGAAGAGGAAAATCCACTCCTTTCATTTGAGCAAGGCTTAGAAGGTTCTTTGTAGAGTCCTTGTTGAAGCTGTTGTTGGGCTTGAGAACCATAGGTTGCAGATCTTTGGAAGAAGTTTCTCCATCCTTATGCCTCCCTACTGGCTGGAGTTCCATAATAATTGATTCCACTTTTGTGCTATGCTTCACAGATTGTGATTGAGAAGTTGTAGAACCAAATATTAGTTGCATCTTTTTATCAATCTTCTTCCTTTGCTCTTTGACTTGCAATTCAGCTGCTGCTATCTGGATTAGATCAATTCCGTCTAGCTTTCCTTTGACTTGAATTGGTGGAGAAGTTGTGATGACAGGACCTAGCACTTGAGAAATCTGAACTGTTATAGATGGCTCTCCTTCCCCTTCCCCTTTATTCTCCCCCTTTTTGTTATCATCAAGGGTAGGGGTCAAGCCTTGTGCTTTTGCCAGCTGTATGAGTAGATTTGTTTGAGTTTGTTGATTCTGAAGAATGGTGACCATAGAGTCTTCAATGATTTGAACCCTATCTTCCAATCTGGCCAGCCTCTTGTCAGCATCAGATGCTTTCCTCAGTCTTCACAACAAATCTTGCATAGTACCATAGGGTATAACTGAATCCAATTTCTCAGCATTGTAGGATTTCAGATCAGCAATGTCCTGCTTGAGCTCATCCACACTTAGATTTTGCTGGTAATGCTGCAACTGCAAGAGATGCAGAGATTCCAGATGAGCTTAAAGAATTTCCTTGGTACGAGCATCTTGAGTCTCCTGACAGGCCTTCTGAATTGTCATGACTTGTCTGACCAAAGTGACACCAAATTCTCCTGGTGTTGGTGATTTGGTCAGAGCCCATTCAGGAAGAGCAGGAGCAGAACTTGGTCCTTCTACTCCCCCTAAGTTCATGCTCTCATTCAAAGAATTAGAGTCATCATCATTAAAATTTACTCCAGATTCTTCAGATGGCTCACCAGCTTGAGAAGGTAGCCTGTTGACAGCAGCTTTGTCTCTGAGAAGAGATTCTGAAGTGTGTATAATATGTAGTGTCTGTTCTACCTCCACATTGCCCTGAGCAGCCAAAAATTGAAAGGCTGAAACAGGGTGAGTAAAAGTGTCAGCATCCAAGGAAATGTTATCAATGACAGCTTTGTAATGTTGTTGAAATTGTCTTTCCTTATCTGCATCATCCACTTTCATTAACTCACTAGCAATGGCTGGATCCACCCTTATAGCTTCTATACCTGCCTTTCTCTCAATTTCTCTCTGTTCTTGCATCAAGGGCTCCCCCTGGCTCACACACACCCTCACCTTCACCTTCTAAGGTGGCACTCCTCTCACTTACTTTTGCCATGCTGGAAGAAATAGCATGCATTTGGTGACTCTCAACCTCTCCTTTTGCCTGGGAGCAACCCAGCCTCTCACTCAAAAAATCACTCCCTTCCCTCAAGCCTAAAAGTGATTGTACGGTTGCCATGTCCTCTACAGTTGGAATTGTTTCTGTTAAGTGTGTAGAGGCCATCAACGGATAGGGAGTATCCGTTGAAGTAGAAACTGATTGTATCAACGGATAACTACTGTTAAGCTTATCCGTTGAAGAACAACCACTTGTCAATGGATGAGAGATATCCGTTGAAGAAGGAAATGATGTGGAGATAGAAAGTGACATAATTGTTGAATCTGTGTGGATTGATTTTAGGTGAGGTAACACAGAATCTTCAACTACATCCGAAAGAATTGGCTGATGATCCAACAAATCATCAAAAGGATGATGATCATCAGGTTTTGAGTGGGGCTCCTCCCTGAGTTTTAATGAGGGAGAATCATGAATTGATGTGAATATCATGTCCACATTCAGAGAGGGTGTTGGAGAGCTTGATGAATGGTGTGTTTCTATATTAAGAGAATGGGGTTGTGATTCCACATTTGCTGGAGTCACATCAAGCTGAATTTGAGAAGGCACAGATACTGGTGGATGTATCTGTGCTGTGTATGTCCCTTGTGTGGAAACTAGGGTTTTGGCCTTCTTCTTCCTTGAAAAGGCTTTAATTGGTGAATGTGTACCTTCAGTGTCCCTCCCTCTTTTGTTTTGTGTCCCTGGTTGGGGACTATTTTTAATAGTTACATCCTTTTGGGAGGATGCAACTAGGGATGTGCTGGACTCCTTTTGAACCACCACAGTCTTTTGAGAGACTGTGGCTTGGCTGGTTTGGGTACCACTCACCTCTCCCACCTTATCCTGGGGGGCTTTTTGATGTTCACCCCTCCCCTCACCACTCACACCCTGTTCACTCCCTTCAGGGTTTATGGTAGTTGTTACAACTGTTGTCTTTTGAGAAACAACAGAGGTAGGTTTCTTTGACTTGACTTTGGAAACTTTAGATTTGGTGGCTTTGGTAGGAGCCTGTTTGGACAAAGTCACAGGTTCCATAGCCACACTAGAAGGCAAAGAAACATTGGGGTTGGAAATAGTAGGAGTTATAGAAACATTTACCTCACTTACCTGTGGTGCATTCTGTTGGGTTCCGAAGGACATAAAACGCAGCGGATAAACGTAAATAAAACAAAAATTCGAAACCCAAAAACAGGATCCATGTATAATTATGGGCAGATTATGGAGATAACGAATCATACCTTTCAAGAGATTAACTTTTACGAACTCAACGGAGATCCTAGCTATCACGCTTTGTGTCTACCTCTCGGAGAAACACCTCTATGGTATCCACACGAGCACCTTCAAGAACGTCTCACGAACTTGACTACGGAATGGATGTACTAGCCTCCTTCTTGACGATCTGAATTGCCTCTGCCTCTCTTTGCTGCTAGGGTTTTCTTAAAAAACGTTCAAGCCTCTTTAACCTCTCATTATCTATTTATAATGACTGATTAAAAAGGCCCATAATAGCAAAGCCCAACCCTAGTAGGTATTGGATTAAATAATAAAAACGAATTTCTATTATTTAATTAATAACTAAGTCATACTTAATTATTATGGGCAAAAACATTCCTTTTAATTCGAATTTATATTATCTCAATTAAGTCTTACTTAATTATAATAAAATTCAAATAATCATCAATTAATTTAAATCCATAATTTAAATTAACTATTCCATTAAGTGCTCTATTTGTGCGACCCTATAGGCTATTATTTAATTGGCAATAATTTTATTCTCTAATAAAATTATAAACAATGAGCGGTATCTAGTAATACATCATTGTTACCCAATTAAACAATAATTAAATCGTGATTAGATAAAACCTTTCGTGATTAATGTTTTTTCGTGTAATATAATCCCTTTAACCATACATATTATAGATTAAACTCGAGGCATGTATTTAGTCATCCTCTTCAACATTTAATCTGGGTTTACTTGATGCATGAGTAGATTATTGAAACAAATCATTATTTGAGCATGGCCATGCTTTTATAATCTCACTCAATCAAGAGGCCAATAATATCTCTCCTAATTATAGGAGGGTTAAATCCTTTATCTATCATTCATATTTCTCATACGACTCATGATATACCCGATGTCCACTTTTATCATCACCCGATCAAAAGTAACTTTTAATGTAGTCAAAGTATATTAATCCTCGTATAGAAATATAATGATTTCAAGTCAAAGGATCGTTACACCATTATCACTGTGAGTCTTTCTTATGACTTTATTAAACATGAAGAATCTCACTGTGGGTCTGTCCAGTACCATGTACTCTCACATGTACCTATGTATTGACTTCAGTATCCCCATAATCGGATGCGCTCGCCCAGCGAGAAAGGTACTTATAACCAATGAGATGTGGTTATCTTGTCAAACAACATACTAGTCTATCTATGTATTATTATTGTCCTATATAATAATACTCGACCAGGGACCTTTAAGAATATGATATATTATATAATCTCAAGTTCAAGTCATGTACTTAAACTATACAATTTGTATCATGATTCTAAGGACATTTATTATGCTAACAAAATATCGCAGTAATTAAGGTCATAATAAATACATTTATTGAATGATCAACTGACATAAAGATAAAAGAATAATGTATTGCCTCTAGGGCACCTACACTAACAATCTCCCACTTGCACTAGAGCCAATCACCCATATATCTAATACCCATGGAACTAGTGTGACCATCGTGCTTCTGCTGTGACAAGCCTTTGGTCAGTGGGTCTGCAATGTTATCATTTGTGTGCACTTTACATATGTGTATATCACCCCTTTCATTAATCTCTCGAATAAGGTGAAATCTCCTGAGTATATGTTTAGCCCGGGAGTGTGATCTAGGTTCTTTAGCCTGTGCAATGGCTCCATTATTATCGCAGTATAGATCAATGGGATCTGCGATCGATGGAACCACTCCCAAAACAGAAATGAACTTTCGAATCCAAACGGCCTCCTTAGCTGCTTCACAAGCTGCAATGTACTCAGCCTCCATTGTAGAATCAGCTACTGTTTCTTGCTTTGAACTCTTCCAGCTTACAGCACCTCCGTTTAGACAAAACACAAAACCAGACTGTGATACAGTATCATCTCTGTCTGTTTGGAAACTTGCATCGGTGTAACCTTTTACAACGAGTTTCTCTTCTCCTCCATACACCAAGAATGAATCTTTAGTTCTTTTCAGGTACTTAAGAATATTCTTAACTGCCGTCCAGTGACCTTCACCCGGATTAGACTGGTATCTGCTCGTCATGCTCAAAGCATACGAGACATCTGGGCGAGTACATACCATTGCATACATGATAGATCCAATTGCTGAAGCATATGGAACTTTATTCATGTGGTCCTTCTCATCCAATGATTTCGGACATTGGTCCTTAGAGATCGTTATCCCTTGAGACACAGGGACATATCCCCTTTTTGCATTTTGCATTCCAAAACTGATGCAAAACCTTATCAATGTATGTGCTCTGACTTAGACCGATCATCCTTCTAGATCTTTCTCTATAGATCCTCATTCCTAGAATGTAGGATGCCTCTCCTAAGTCTTTAATGGAGAAATTGCTCCCTAACCACGTCTTAACAGCCTTTAGAGAAGGTATGTCATTCCCCATTAGTAGTATATCATCAACATATAGTACTATGAATGCCACATAGCTCCCATTAACCTTCTTGTAAACACACGGTTCATCTTCAGTTTTGAACAAAGCCATACTCTATGACTATTTCATCAAAACGGATATTCCATCTCCTAGAGGATTGCTTCAATCCATAAATGGATCGACGCAATTTACATACCTTGCCAGCATTCCTTGGATCGACAAAACCCTCAGGTTGTGTCATGTACACATCCTCTTCAAGGCTTCCATTAAGGAAGGCTGTTTTGACATCCATTTGCCAGATTTCATAATCATGGAATGCTGCAATGGCAAGTAAAATCCTTATAGACTTGACCATAGCCACTGGTGAGAAAGTTTCATCATAGTCAATACCATGAATTTGTTTGAAACCTTTTGCAACCAGCCTAGCTTTATAGGTCTGAACATTTCCATCCATGCCCTTTTTCTTCTTAAAAACCCATTTGCACCCTATGGGTTTTACCCCTTCAGGTGGATCAACCAAAGTCCATACTTGGTTTTCGTACATGGAATCTATCTCGGATTTCATGGCTTCAAGCCATCTCTTAGAGTCTGGACTGTTCATAGCATCTTGGTATGTGAGAGGCTCATCTTCATCTATGAGCATCAAATCACCACACTGAGTCATGAGAAATCCATATCTCTCTGGCTCATGGCGAAATCTACCAGATCTACGAACAACCTGTGTTTGTTGAGCATTATCATTATTCTGCTCTTGTTCCACTTCAGGTTCAACTGCTATTTTGCGGTTCTCGATCTTCATCGAGATCTATAGTTCTCCCACTGTTTCTTTTGGAAACAAAATCTCTTTCCATGAAGACAGCATCTCGAGCAATAAACACTTTCTGCTCAGAAGGACTACAAAAATAATACGCCTTTGTTTCATTAGGGTATCCTACAAAAATGCACTCTTCGGATTTAGGTCCAAGCTTGTCAGATTCTTGACGTTTCACAAATGCCTTACATCCCCAAACTTTCATAAAGTTCATGCCTGACCGTTTCTCTTTCCATATCTCATATGGAGTCTTTTGAACCTTCTTAGTAGGAACACGGTTAAGTGTGAAAGCCGCTGTTTCTAGAGCGTAACCCCAGAAACTAATTGGAAGATCTGCATGACTCATCATCGATCGCACCATGTCCAACAAGGTGCGATTTCTCCTCTCTGAAACTCCATTCCATTGAGGTGTTCCTGGCGGAGTGAGTTGCGATACAATACCACACTCTTTCAAATACTCTCTAAATTCGGTGCTTAAGTATTCACCCCCACGATCGGATCGTAAGATCTTAATACTTGCATCTCCGCCAATTTGCTTCTCTACTTCAACCTTGTATTCTTTAAATTTTTCAAAAGAATCGGATTTGTTCTTCATAAGATATACATATCCATATCTACTGAAATCATCAGTAAATGTTATGAAGTAGTAGTAGCCTCCTCTAGCCATTACACGCATTGGGCCACATACATCACTATGTATTAGCTCCAGACGTTTAGTGGCCCTTTGACCCTTACCAGTGAAAGGGGCTTTAGTCATCTTACCAAGCAAACAAGATTCGCATTCTTGGTATGATTCAAAATCAAACTTATCCAAGTATCCATCCTTATGTAATTTGGATATGCGTTTCTCATTTATGTGGCCTAGACGACAATGCCAGAGGTATGTTTGATTTGAGTCATTTATTTTAAGTCGTTTGTTTTCTATATTATAGACAGGGTTATCTAAATCAAGAACATATAAACCATTAAATAAACGCGCAACACCATAGGTTAAATCATTCAAAGCAAAAGAGCAACTGTTGTTCTTTATTGTAAACGAAAAACCTTTCTTGTCCAAACAAGAAACAGAAATAATGTTTCTGCGAATCGCAGGCACGTAAAAACAGTCTTCTAGTTCTAAAACAAGCCCAGAGGGCATAGATAAATAATAAGTCCCTACAGCTAAAGCAGCAACTTTTGCTCCATTGCCTACTCTTAGGTCCACTTCTCCCTTAGCCAGAGTTCTACTTCTCTGCAGGCCCTGCACATTTATACAAATGTGAGAAGCACATCCAGTATCAAATACCCAGGATGTAGAAATAGACAAATTGACTTCTATAACATAAATACCTGATCCAGAAATCTGAACTACTTTCTTTTTCTTCAGATCCTCCAAGTAAATTGGACAGTTTCTCTTCCAGTGACCATCTTTCTTACAGTAGTGACATTCACCCTTGGCCACACCACCTTTAGGCTTTAAAGCCTGTTTGGGACCTGACTTTGGCTTGGTTGTAGAATCAGATCCAATCTTCTTCTTACCCTTCCATTTTCCCTTCCCTTTGGCCTTACCTTTATTTCCCACCATCAGTATGGGAGCAGGTTCAGCTGTCTTCATGTTGGTCTCATATGTTCTCAACATATGCAACAATTCAGTAGGTGTTTTGTCAAATTCATTCATATTGTAGTTCACAACAAACTGAGTGAATTTGTTGTTCAAAGAATTCATGATTAGGTCAATACCAGTTTCCGGACCAATCGGGAAACCCAAAGTTTCAAGGTACTCAATGTAACCAATCATCTTCAGAACATGTGGGCCAACTGGTTCACTCGCCCCTTGTTTGCAATTAAAAAGTGACTTACTCGTGTTGAACCTTTCTTGACGAGTTTGGCTTGCAAACATGCTTTGCAAGTGCTCATTGATAGTATATGCATCCATATGCACATGTTGTCTTTGAAGCTCAGCACTCATAGTTGCCAACATAAGACATGCAACATCATTTGCATCATTCTCATCCTTTGTGCGTGCTGCTCGTTCATCAGCAGTAGCACCCTCAGGAAGGGGGCCTGGAGGAGGAATATCAATGACATGAAGCTTGCGCTCCTGCCTGAGGACAATCCTCAAATTCCTCTGCCAGTCTAGGAAGTTGTTTCCTCCTGTCAGCTTGTCCTTCTCAAGGACTGAACGTACGGATAGTGTGTTTGTGTTGTTTGCCATTACTCAGTATCTACAATAATAAAAGCGCAAAATAAACATTAGATTGTCTGAGTTAAAATTTTATGTTCATATGATTATGATATATTCGTAATATATCTCCCACTATTTTTTTTATCAAATTAATAGCCCTAACTATTAATTCGGAAAGTATATCCCATAAATCTTTCTAGTGAGCCAAGATCCATATTTCGTCATGTTCTAAGTCAACCACTGGTATCCTTAAAACATGATTATTTAGGTAGACAACAGTTGTCAGTTATATCATATATAATTCTTGGATAATTTGGTGAACAACAATTGATCTTATCTATCTAATAGATTTTTAACCAAACTCTATGCTTCTAAGTTCATAATAGTTGAATATAACCGTTTATATTCACCTTATTATGATGACTCAGTTAAGTTAGACCCAATGATACAACGTCCGAATATAACCGTTTATATTCGTCGCATTTCACCATGATAGATAGGAGTCCCCTGCCACTGACAGCCCTTCCCCTTATCGATCTAGGATTTAATGAGTGTTCATTCATTGGAAAGCATCTGATTAAAACTTAATATTTTTACTTAGGGATTTTAATTTAGAACGATCATGATCCCATCATAAAGAGATTCCCAATTTTTCCTTGAATAAAATACTTCAAATCAATACTCGTCAATGGTTTGATTTCCAGGTAGTGGAGGAGTCACATCGGTCTCGCTTAAAACCCACAGCCTTACAAGTTCTATGAACCCGTTGTTGACAAAATCGCCCCATGTCAGAAATAAAGAAAATTCGTATTTTATTCCGTGTTTCATAAACACGAGAATCTCATGATCGTTTGTTAATTTTAAATCTTGAGTCGTTACAGATTTTATCTTGTTTAAAGGCATGGCATGGGTGATGTATCTAATACATACATACATCATTAATCTAATTAAAACATGCATTTTTCTACTCTACACATACTATTTATACATCATATGAAAAGTACGTAAAGTAAACGTGCAATAGTTATGGCCCAATCCTATGTGATCTTTTCAGGCTAATGAAAAGATCAAGGTCAATCTATGGTGTAAAAATAACTATTACATATGTCTTCTCTATTGCTTCCATTGTCTCCTTGGCCTCCATAGGATGCCTCCTCTTTCCCTTGTCCTTCTAGGATGTTACATTAAGAATTATACTAATGAACTTACAAAAGAACTCGAGTTACATTCGAGATAAAACAACTACAAATAGAAAACGACATGCAAGTCGTATTTATTACAAACCAAAAGAATAAACCATTACAACTAAGGTCTTAAGGCCATAACTATGCACCATGCTCAGTAACCATTAAAGAACATGATAGATCATATAAAGATGACATACTATTTATCACTTATCATGATCCAATCAAGAATAATAAATAAGTAAAGCATATGTCATAAGCACAAATTAAAAACGAAACCCTAACCACGCGGTTCGACCTCCGCGGTGAGGTCGCTAGGGGGGTTCGGGGGGGCAGCGAGCCCCCCGATGGCGGAAATTTTTGCAAAATCAAGTATCAGAATACTAGAAAAACATGTATCAGAATACTATTCCAGAAGCATGTATCAGTATACACACGATCCATATCCCAGTTACCAAAAACGTGTATCAGTATACATATTTTAAGAGATCGCATACATATGAGTTATGGCAGATCTTAAACATACTAGTATCATCATATAGATCATTAACAGATTCATCATATCATTCATATAACATAACTGTTATCATGGCAGACTCATATAACATAACTGTTATCATGGCAGACTCATCACACATGCATACTTGTAAAAATACAGTAAACACGTAACCAAATCAGCCCCTTATACACGTAGCTCTGATGCCATTGTTGGGTTCCGAAGGCATAAAACGCAGCGGATAAACGTAAATAAAACAAAAATTCGAAACCCAAAAACAGGATCCATGTATAATTATGGGCAGATTATGGAGATAACGAATCATACCTTTCAAGAGATTAACTTTTACGAACTCAACGGAGATCCTAGCTATCACGCTTTGTGTCTACCTCTCGGAGAAACACCTCTATGGTATCCACACGAGCACCTTCAAGAACGTCTCACGAACTTGACTACGGAATGGATGTACTAGCCTCCTTCTTGACGATCTGAATTGCCTCTGCCTCTCTTTGCTGCTAGGGTTTTCTTAAAAAACGTTCAAGCCTCTTTAACCTCTCATTATCTATTTATAATGACTGATTAAAAAGGCCCATAATAGCAAAGCCCAACCCTAGTAGGTATTGGATTAAATAATAAAAACGAATTTCTATTATTTAATTAATAACTAAGTCATACTTAATTATTATGGGCAAAAACATTCCTTTTAATTCGAATTTATATTATCTCAATTAAGTCTTACTTAATTATAATAAAATTCAAATAATCATCAATTAATTTAAATCCATAATTTAAATTAACTATTCCATTAAGTGCTCTATTTGTGCGACCCTATAGGCTATTATTTAATTGGCAATAATTTTATTCTCTAATAAAATTATAAACAATGAGCGGTATCTAGTAATACATCATTGTTACCCAATTAAACAATAATTAAATCGTGATTAGATAAAACCTTTCGTGATTAATGTTTTTTCGTGTAATATAATCCCTTTAACCATACATATTATAGATTAAACTCGAGGCATGTATTTAGTCATCCTCTTCAACATTTAATCTGGGTTTACTTGATGCTATGAGTAGATTATTGAAACAAATCATTATTTGAGCATGGCCATGCTTTTATAATCTCACTCAATCAAGAGGCCAATAATATCTCTCCTAATTATAGGAGGGTTAAATCCTTTATCTATCATTCATATTTCTCATACGACTCATGATATACCCGATGTCCACTTTTATCATCACCCGATCAAAAGTAACTTTTAATGTAGTCAAAGTATATTAATCCTCGTATAGAAATATAATGATTTGCAAGTCAAAGGATCGTTACACCATTATCACTGTGAGTCTTTCTTATGACTTTATTAAACATGAAGAATCTCACTGTGGGTCTGTCCAGTACCATGTACTCTCACATGTACCTATGTATTGACTTCAGTATCCCCATACTTATAACCAATGAGATGTGGTTATCTTGTCAAACAACATACTAGTCTATCTATGTATTATTATTGTCCTATATAATAATACTCGACCAGGGACCTTTAAGAATATGATATATTATATAATCTCAAGTTCAAGTCATGTACTTAAACTATACAATTTGTATCATGATTCTAAGGACATTTATTATGCTAACAAAATATCGCAGTAATTAAGGTCATAATAAATACATTTATTGAATGATCAACTGACATAAAGATAAAAGAATAATGTATTGCCTCTAGGGCACCTACACTAACAGCATTCATGATTGGCAAGTATACCAATGGCACCTGGCTGTTGAGGTTCATTCTCAAAAGGTCTGCAAGGACCCTTTTCTCTTGTGCCCAGGCATTTGAGTTTATTATTCTCATTGGATATAACCAAACCTTCAGCAACATGGTTAGCCAATAACATAAAGAATCTAGCAAAGTAGATGTTATGTGGTCTATTAGCTTTGTTGCCTAATCTGGAACCTAATTCTAGCATAACACAGTTGCTAAAATTAAAGTACCTATCAGAAACTAGCATATAGAGCATATTAACAAGAGATGAAGTGATAGCATCAAAATTGCTAATCTTCCCAGAGAAAACCTTAATAAAGGTATCTCCAAGAAAACTCCATTCTTTCCTGAGGCCTTTCCTTCTAATACTACCTAAACTAGCAGAATCAAAAGCATAGCCTATGGAATCTAGCATTACAGAGAAATCTTTATCAGTATGTGGTGTCATGGCATTATTCTCAGGCAACTTAAAGCAAGATTTTATATCATCACAATTAATGCAATAGTCCTTACCTTTGAGAGAGAAGGAAATAGTCATATATGTGGATTTGAACTTTGCAGTTGTCCAAATTTCCTCAATCACTTCACAGTAGATGGTTGGGGCTTCCAGCATTGCATAGCTCAGTTTGCAGTTCTTGATGAAGTCCATCATCTTGTGATAATCAGAATGAGCTTCATTCTTTTCAACCAAGACTATGAAATTATTCTTTTCATAAACAAATCTTGTTTGAGATATAATTTTGACTACTAGTGCCATTGTTGTGAGTAGAGATTGCAGAGAAAAACTTGAGAATTGAGAGAGAGAGAGAATGATAATTGCAAGAAAGCGTAAAGTGAAAATAAGAATTCAATTGGGCTTTTATACTTTCTTGAATTAAAACATAAATAAAATAATTAAATGATACTTTTAAGTAAGTGACAGCCGTTCATGAATAAATAAAACTGTAGAAATTCTGAAAACTACCATAAATACAAATACATACAACACTGTATATCTGTATCAACGGTTGAGTAAAAGAATCAACGGCTGTGACTCACTGACGTGACACATCAATGGATAAGGTAAATAGTTATCCGTTGATGAACAACACCATTTTATCCGTTGAAGGATAAAATTACCAGAAATGTATTTGTCCTTTCAACGGATGACTGAATATCCGTTGATAGAACAATTTTGGCTTTCAACGGATAGTGAATATCCGTTGACAGGATAAGTCTTGATTAAAGCCAACTTTGTTCTTGCAGCAAATTCATTTCAGGCTACAAGACAGATTACATAGATGACATAGATTATGAATAGTTAAGCATACCTAACTCACTTACTAATCTTGTGAATGTTGATTCATCAAGTGGCTTGGTAAATATGTCTGCAATCTGCTTTTCACTTGGAACAAAATGAAGTTCCACTGTACCTTTCATCACATGTTCCCTAATTGAAGTGGTACTTGATATCAATGTGCTTGGTTCTTGAGTGCTGCACTGGATTTTCAGTAATGGCAATGGCACTTGTGTTATCACAAAATATTGGAATTTTGTCAACAGTTATACCATAGTCAAATAACTGGTTCCTCATCCATAGTATTTGTGCACAGCAACTACCAGCTGCAATGTACTCAGCTTCAGCTGTTGATGTGGAAACAGAATTCTGCTTCTTGCTGAACCATGATACAAGCTTGTTCCCTAGAAATTGACAGGTGCATGTTGTGCTTTTCCTGTCTATTTTACAACCTGCATAATCTGCATCTGAGTAGCCAATTAGATCAAAACCAGACTCTCTAGGGTACCAAATTCCTAGATTTGGAGTCCCCTTGAGATATCTGAAAATTCTTTTAATAGCCACTAAGTGAGATTCTTTAGGGTCAGCTTGAAATCTAGCACAGAGACAAGTAGAAAACATAATATCAGGTCTACTAGCAGTTAAATATAAAAGTGAGCCAACCATGCCTCTATAACTTGTAATATCCACAGACTTTTCAGCCTTGTTTTATTCAAGCTTAGTGGCAGTGGCCATGGGAGTTTTTGCAGGTGAACAATCCATTAAGTCAAACTTCTTTAAAAGATCATAAATATATTTAGTTTGACTAATGAAAATTCCACCACTAACTTGTTTAACTTGAAAACCAAGAAAGTAAGTTAGCTCTCCCATCATGCTCATTTCATATTTACTTTGCATTAATTTAGCAAACTTTTTACAAAGTTTATCATCTGTAGATCCAAATATAATATCATCTACATAAATTTGTATAAGTATCTTAGAGCCATTAACATTTCTAAAGAAGAGAGCTTTGTCAACAGTACCTCTTGTGAAGTGATTATCTAGAAGGAACTTTGATAAAGTCTCATACCAGGCTCTAGGTGCTTGCTTTAGTCCATAGAGTGCTTTCAACAAATAATACACATGGTCTGGAAAATTTGGATCTTCAAAACCTGGAGGTTGGCTTACATAAACTTCTTCCTCCAATTCCCCATTTAGAAATGCACTCTTGACATCCATCTGATAGACTTTGAAATTGGCATTAGCTGCATAGGCTAGAAAGATTCTGATGGCTTCAAGTCTGGCAACTGGAGCAAATGTTTCATCAAAATCTATTCCCTCTTGTTGAGAGTAGCCTTTAGCAACCAATCTGGCTTTATTCCTTATGACAATGCCATTTTCATCCATCTTGTTTATGAATACCCATTTTGTGTCAATAGAACTCTTGTTCTTTGGATTGGGTACCAGCTTCCATACTTTGTTCCTCTCAAATTGGTTTAGCTCCTCTTGCATTGCTAAAATCCAATCTGGATCCAAAAGAGCTTCTTCCACTCGCTTAGGTTCCTCCTGTGATAGAAAGCTACTATACAGACATTCATCTTGAGTAGTCGTTCTAGTTTGTACTTTTGATGTAGCATCACCAATGATCAGTTCAAAAGGGTGATTCTTGGTCCATTTCCTTTGAGGTGGTAGATTAGCCCTTGATGAGGTTGCCTCAGTATTGTCATGATGTGAGATAGAATGTTGATTTGTTGAAACTCCCCCTGAGTTGCTGATCCTTTGAAAGGAATTGGGAGTTCTATCAACTGATGAGGTGAATTGATTATCCGTTGACAGACTGTGATCAACGGATGCTTCGTTATGAACTTCAACGGATGATGCACTTTGTCTTTCAACGGATGCTGCATTGCTTCTTTCAACGGAAGCTGAATTATGACTTTCAACGGATGCAGCATTCTGTGCATTATCCAAAGGCAGACTCTGGTTTCTTCTTGAGATGCCTTCTTCATCATTCTCATCTTCACTATCATCACAATATATCTCAATATTGTCAAATTTGAGTCCTTCATGATGTCCCTCATCTGTTAGTCCATCAATCTTTTTATCATCAAACACAAGATGTACAGATTCCATGACAATGTTGGTTCTTAGATTGTAGACCCTATATGATTTTCCAGCAGAATAACCAACAAATATTCCTTCATCAGCCTTTGCATCAAACTTCCCTTTGTGTTCAGATTGATTCCTTAAGATTTAGCATTTGCAACCAAAGACATGTAGAAAGTTTAAAGTTGGTTTTCTTCTCTTGAATAATTGATAGGGAGTCATGCATTTTGCCTGATTGATTAGAGAAATATTCTGAGTGTAACATGCACAGTTAACAGCCTCAGCCCAAAAATAAGTTGGGAGTTTTGACTCCTCAAGCATTGTCCTTGCAGCTTCAATTAGTGATCTGTTCTTCCTTTCCACCACACCATTTTTTTGTGGAGTTCTTGGAGCTGAGAACTCATGCATGATCCCATTTTCTTCACAGAACAACTTCATGGTTGAATTCTTGAACTCAGTTCCATTGTCACTCCTAATATTCCTTACTTTGAAATCAGGATGATTGTTGACTTGCTTAATATGATTGATGATGATTTCACTAGCTTCATCCTTTGATCTAAGAAAATAAACCCATGAAAACTTTGAGAAATCATCTACAATCACTAGGCAGTATCTTTTCCTTGAAATTGACAATACATTGACTGGTCCAAAAAGATCCATGGGTAGAAGTTGTGGAGGTTCATCAATTGCAGATTCAAGCTTCTTACTGAATGATACTTTTTTTTGCTTTCCTTTCTGACAAGCATCACACAGTCCATCCCTTGTGAATTCCACTAGAGGCATTCCTCTAACTAAGTCCTTTTTGACTAGATCATTCATTGTCTTGAAATTCAAATGGGACAGCTTCTTGTGCCACATCCAACTTTCAACTGGGCTTGCTTTGCTGAGAAGACAAGTAATGGATTCTGCATCTGTAGAGTTGAAATCAGCTAAGTACACATTCCCTTTTCTAACTCCAATTAGAACCACTTTATTGTCCTTTTTACTTGTGACAATACAGGCTTCAGAATTGAAGGAAACAGTATTCCCTCTGTCACATAGTTGACTGATGCTCAATAAATTGTGTTTGAGACCATCAACCAATGCAACTTCATCAATGATGACATTTTCTCTTGAAATCAAGCCATATCCCATAGTGAATCCTTTGCTGTCATCTCCAAAGGTTATGCTAGGGCCAGCTCTCTCCTTAAACTCTGTGAGCAGGGTGAAATCTCCTGTCATGTGTCTTGAACAACCACTGTCCAAGTACCATAGATTCCTTCTTTGTCCCTGCACACAACAAAATCAATCAAGTTGATTTTGGTACCCAAGTTTCCTTGGGTCCACCCTTGTTAGTCTTTTTCCTAGACTTCATTCCTCCTGCATCTTTTGACTTAGGTAACTTTGGGTCAACCTTGGTCTCAGATGTGGTTGGTTGAAGTGTAGGGTTAGTCACAGAATCATTTAACACATTTGATTGAATTTGATAAGGCATATGTCGTGCAAGCATGTTATTCCATATAGGCATACTGTATGGCATTTGAGGCATACTAAATGCAGTAAAATAAGGATTGTTAATGTATGGCATGTTTGCAAAATGTTCATGGGGATTCTGGTGAGACATAACAGGCATAGCATGCAGAGATGACATAGACATGTTAGGTATGGAGGGATTTGAAGGCATGGGAGCATTTTTAACAGATTTGCAATTATCAGATAGGTGATTAACACTTTTACAATGCACACAGCTTTTTCTAGGAGCATACCTATCAGGTGTGTAATTGTTGTGTATTAATCCCTACCTTCCCATTTCTTTTAGATTTTCTTTTAGTTTCCTTCTTATCCTCAACCAACTTAAGTCGATCTTTTAGCTGATCTAAAGTCATATGTCCTATATTCACCTTCGTAACATCTCTGGATGTGCTAGCTCCTTCTTTGACAAAGTTCTTGAGAGTTGAATCATTCTTTTTATTTAGATTTTTATTTTTAAAAGAACTTGCCTGTTTTAATTGATGAGCCTTCAACGGATGCTCCTTTTCTTCCTTCAATGGATAACTTTCATCATCCGTTGATTCCACATCCGTTGACAATCCATCAATTAATTCTAACTTCTTTTTGTTTTTCTTCCAGGCATCCTCACAGAATGATTCAATTCCCTGGACCTTTGCAATCTGAACACTGACATCCCTAGATATTTTCCAGGCCTTGATTACCTCTTGCTTACTTTCTAACTGTTTAGAAAGAATTTCCACTTTCTTAACAGCTTCTGCTAGTTCACTCTCAACAGTCAGGCATTTAAGTTTTATCTTTTCAAGCTCAATTACCTGATCCTCTAACACAGCATTCCTATCACTTAAAAACACATTATTCTCCTTGATCCTAGTGTTTTCTTTTGCTAGAGATTTAAGGGAAACACGCAAATGATATAATTCATTGGTCATATCATTTATGGCTTCATTGCATTCATGTTTAGAGAGCTGAGAGAGATCAGTAGTAATTACCTGGTTGCTTGATGAACTAGTTTCATTTTCATCAGAATTAGCCATCAGGGCTAGGTTGACATATTCCACATCATCATCTTCGTTTGCCCCATCTGCTGCCCAATCATCTTGAGTGAGAAATGCTCTTTCCTTTTGTTTGAGCAAATCAAAATACTTCTTTTTGTAATCAACTTGCTCAAATTTCTTTTTCTCAGAATTTGGCTTCCGACACTCACTTGCAAAGTGTCCACTAATGCCACATTTGTAACATTTGAACTTTGATTTGTCCACCATGTTTTTGTTTGGCTTAGTGAACTTTGTGTTTTTCCTGAACTTCATCTTTGCAAACCTCCTGGACAGAAAGGCCAAATGTTCTTCAATATCATCAGATTCATCCTGACTGGAATTGTCTTCATCCTCAGTAACTTGCTCTTTACCCTTGCTTGATTCTGATTTTCTTGTGCTAACTTTGAGACTTGGCATTGTCTTCTCCTCATTCATGGCTTCCATCTTCTTACAGTCAGCTACAAGAGCAACTGTTCCTCCTTTTCTCTTTCCCTTTTCCAACAGCTCATCCTGCTCCATTTCAAGTTCATAAGTCTTCAAAATTCCATATAATCTTTCAAGTGTGAAGTTCTTATAATCTTGAGAGTTTCTCAAAGAGACAGTCATGGGCTTCCATTCCTTTGGCAGAGACCAAAGAAATTTTAAGTTTGGAATCCTTGACTTGGTACACTCTACCATACAGCTTCAATCCATTCAACAGTTTCTGAAACCTGTTGAAGGTATCATTTAATGATTCACCTTCTTCAAAGTGAAAATATTCATACTGTTGAATAAGAAGCTGCATTTTGTTCTCTCTGACCTGCTCAGTACCTTCACAGATGATTTGTACAGTGTCCCAAACTTCCTTTGCAGTTTGGCAATTGATGACATTGTCAAACATATCTTGATCTAAGCCATTAAACAAAATGTTCATGGCTCTCTTATCCTTGTGGATTTCTTCCATGTCTTCAATAGTCCATTCTGCTCTTGGCTTGGGAATAGACTGTCCAACAGCAACTGTTGCAGTAGCAGCTGTGGCTACCTTGTGAGGGATGTGAGGACCATTTTCAATACAGTTGATGTAGCTTTCATCTTGAGAAAGAAGATGTAAATGCATCTTCACTTTCCAGTGATGATAATTATCCTTTTCCAGGGCTGGAATCTTTACACCAATATCCTTCCTATTCATGATGGTAACAGGAGAGTTCTTCTGTGCACTCATGATGTTAGCAGAATAGATCTTTAAACTCTTTATATGTTAAGAGCTTGCTCTGATACCAATTGTTATTCCCAGTGGACTAACAATGATATTTACAGAAGGGGGGTTGAATGTAAATCTCAAAACTTTTTCAAGTTTTGAGCAGATTGTAAGGCTAAGTGTTTGAGTGATCAAATGTGTGTGAATTGCTTGGAGCTGATGCAGACAGATATATATTCAAACACAAATGTAATGAACACAAAGAACTTAAAAACTTTTCTGGTGGATTTGTTGTTCCACCAGAGATGTGTTATTTCAGAAAATCTGTGATTCAAAATTAAATCACAGCTGCTTCCTAGTACAAACTAGATGATTTTCTCTCTTGATATTTCTAAACAGCTCAGGGAAAATTCATATCCAATTACTAGCTACTACTTGGTTTATATATCACCAAGTTTACAAGTGAAGATAAAGATAAAGTACAATAAGAAAATAGTTCTCCACTTATTTCTATTCCATTTATATCCAGTGTAATATGGAATTATCTGTTGACTTTCCATTTTGAACCAGACTAAAAACGGCTGCTTTTTCTGCTGTTCCTGAAATAGGCTACCACATCTCTGTCAATCCATGTGCCTCTGTCAGCTTTGTTAACTGTCACTATCAACTGCTATGAGACTGAGCATCCGTTGAAGTTTTCATCCATTGATGGCTTTATCCGTTGATGCTCTAGCAGTTGAAGCTTTATCCGTTGAAGCACTTATCCGTTGATGGATATTTATCCATTGAAGCATTATAGACATCCGTCGAAGCTTTGTTTCTTATCCGTTGAAGGTCTTCAATATCCGTTGACACTTCTTCACTTATACAAAATTACAAGGCATGAAATATTTACAATTAGCCCTCCTATTTGTACATCCATTAGTAGTCAACATGACTGATTATTTCCTAACAACATCTAAGAATTACAGCTTAAAACCAGAGAGTGAAATGTGCTACAATACCAAACTTATTGCTAAGTAAGGCTACTCCTTCAACGGATAGCCAAGATGGTCTTATCCGTTGAGGCTACAAACACTTGATTTCTACTTAAGTGTTTTGCTTAACTTATCATCAAACTAATACACATATTCCTAACAATCTTGTCAATCGGGAACGAGTCCCGTTGTCGGGAGGGGTACATTTACTGGATTTTTCTAATCCTGACATGCAAGATGAAATTTAAATTTTTTAATAATTTTTTCATATGACTAAAATTGATATATCTTAACATCCGTACGGTTGGATCGTCAAAAAAATCATTTTAAATATTAATCTTGTCAATCGGGAACGAGTCTCGTTGTCGGGAGGGGTACATTAACTCGATTTTACTAATCATGACATGCAAGATGAATTTCAAATTTTTTAATAATTTTTTCATATGACTAAAATTGATATATCTTAACATATGTACGGTTGGATCGTCGAAAAAATCATTTTAAATATTAATTTTGTCAATCGGGAACGAGTCTCGTTGTCGGGAGGGGTTCATTAACTGGATTTTTCTAATCCTCACATGCAAGATGAATTTTAAATTTTTTAATAATTTTTTTATATGACTAAAATTGATATATCTTAACATCCATACGGTTGGATCATTGAAAAAATCATTTTAAATATTAATTTTGTAAATCGGGAACGAGTCTCGTTGTCGGGAGGGGTACATTAACTGGATTTTTCTAATCCTGACATGCAAGATGAATTTCAAATTTTTTAATAATTTTTTAATATGACTAAAATTGATATATTTTAACATCCGTATGGTTGGATCGTCGAAAAAATCATTTTAAAAATTAATATTGTCAATCGGGAACGAGTCTTGTTGTCGGGAGGGGTACATTAACTGGATTTTACTAATCCTGACATACAAGATGAATTTCAAATTTTTTAATCATTTTTTTATATCACTAAAATTTATATATCTTAACATCCATACGGTTGGATCGTCGAAAAAATCATTTTATATATTAATCTTGTTAATCGGGAACGAGTCTCGTTGTCGGGAGGGGTACATTAACTGGATTTTTCTAATCCTGACATGCAAGATGAATTTCAAATTTTTTAATAATTTTTTCATATGACTAAAATTGATATATCTGAACATCCGTACGGTTGGATCGTCAAAAAAATCATTTTAAAAATTAATCTTGTCAATCGGGAACGAGTCTCGTTGTCGGGAGGGGTACATTAACTGGATTTTTCTAATCCTGACATGCAAGATGAATTTCAAATTTTTTAATAATTTTTTCATATGACTAAAATTGATATATCTTAACATCCGTACGGTTAGATCGTCGAAAAAATCATTTTAAAAATTAATCTTGTCAATCGGGAACGAGTCTCGTTGTCGGAGGGGTACATTAACTGGATTTTTCTAATCCTGACATGCAAGATGAATTTCAAATTTTTTAATAATTTTTTCATTTAACTAAAATTGATATATCTTAACATCCGTACGGTTGGATCTTCGAAAAAATCATTTTAAATATTAATTTTGTCAATTGGGAACGAGTCTCGTTGTCGGGAGGGTACATTAACTGGATTTTTCTAATCCTGACATGCAAAATGAATTTCAAATTTTTTAATAATTTTTTCATATGACTAAAATTGATATATCTTAACATCCGTACAGTTGAATTGACAAAACATTTTAAATATTAATCTTGTCAATCGGGAACGAGTCCCGTTGTTGGGAGGGGTACATTAACTGGATTTTTCTAATCCTGACATGCAAGATGAATTTCAAATTTTTTAATAATTTTTTCATATGACTAAAATTGATATATCTGAACATCCGTACAGTTGGATCGTCGAAAAAATCATTTTAAAAATTAATCTTGTCAATCGGGAAGGAGTCTCGTTGTCGGGAGGGGTACATTAACTGGATTTTTCTAATCCTGACATGCAAGATGAATTTCAAATTTTTTAATAATTTTTTCATATGACTAAAATTGATATATCTTAACATCCGTACGGTTGGATCGTCGAAAAAATCATTTTAAAAATTAATCTTGTCAATCGGGAACGAGTCTCGTTGTCGGAGGGGTACATTAACTGGATTTTTCTAATCCTGACATGCAAGATGAATTTCAAATTTTTTAATAATTTTTTCATTTAACTAAAATTGATATATCTTAACATCTGTACGGTTGGATCTTCGAAAAAATCATTTTAAATATTAATTTTGTCAATTGGGAACGAGTCTCGTTGTCGGGAGGGTACATTAACTGGATTTTTCTAATCCTGACATGCAAAATGAATTTCAAATTTTTTAATAATTTTTTCATATGACTAAAATTGATATATCTTAACATCCGTACAGTTGGATTGACAAAAAAATCATTTTAAATATTAATCTTGTCAATCGGGAACGAGTCCCGTTGTTGGGAGGGGTACATTAACTGGATTTTTCTAATCCTGACATGCAAGATGAATTTCAAATTTTTTAATAATTTTTTCACATGACTAAAGTTGATATATCTTAACATCCGTACGGTTGGATCGTCAAGAAAATCATTTTAAATATTAATCTTGTCAATCGGGAACGAGTCTCGTCATCGGGAGGGGTACATTAACTGGATTTTACTAATCATGACATGCAAGATGAATTTCAAAATTTTTAATAATTTTTTCACATGACTAAAATTGATATATCTTAATATCCGTACGGTTGGATCGTCGAAAAAATCATTTTAAAAATTAATCTTATCAATCGGGAACGAGTCTCGTTGTTGGGAGGGGTACATTAACTGGATTTTACTAATCCCGACATACAAGATAAATTTCAAATTTTTTAATCATTTTTTCATATGACTAAATTTGATATATCTTAACATCCGTACAGTTGGATCGTCAAAAAGATCATTTTAAATATTAATCTTGTTAATCGGGAACGAGTCTCGTTGTCAGGAGGGACATTAACGGGATTTTTCTAATCCTGACATGCAAGATGAATTTCAAATTTTTTAATATTTTTTTCATATGACTAAAATTGATATATCTTAACATGCGTACGGTTGGATCGTCGAAAAAATCATTTTAAATATAAATCTTGTCAATCGGGAACGAGTCTCGTTGTCGGGAGGGGTTCATTAACTGGATTTTTCTAATCCTGAAATGCAAGATAATTTCAATTTTTTAATAATTTTTTAATTTAACTAAAATTGATATATCTTAACATCCGTACGGTTGGATCGTCGAAAAAATCATTTTAAATATAAATCTTGTCAATCGGGAAAGAGTCTCGTTGTCGGGAGGGTATATTCACTGGATTTTTCTAATCCTGACATGCAAGATGAATTTCAAATTTTTTAATAATTTTTTCATATGACTAAAATTGATATATCTTAACATCCGTACAGTTGGATCGTTAAAAAAATCATTTTAAATATTAATCTTGTCAATCGGGAACGAGTCCCGTTGTCGGGAGGGGTACATTAACTGGATTTTTCTAATCCTGACATGCAGGATGAATTTCAAATTTTTTCATAATTTTTACATATGACTAAAATTGATATATCTTAACATCCGTACGGTTGGATCGTCAAAAAAATCATTTTAAATATTAATCTTGTCAATCGGGAACGAGTCTCGTTGTCGGGAGGGGTACATTAACTCGATTTTACTAATCATGACATGCAAGATGAATTTCAAAATTTTTAATAATTTTTTCATATGACTAAAATTGATATATCTTAACATATGTACGGTTGGATCATCGAAAAAATCATTTTAAATATTAATTTTGTAAATCGGGAATGAGTCTCGTTGTTGGGAGGGTTACATTAACTGGATTTTTCTAATCCTGACATGCAAGATGAATTTCAAATTTTTTAATAATTTTTTAATATGACTAAAATTGATATATATTAACATCCGTATGGTTGGATCGTCGAAAAAATCATTTTAAAAATTAATATTGTCAATCGGGAACGAGTCTTGTTTTCGGGAGGGGTACATTAACTGGATTTTACTATTCTTGACATACAAGATGAATTTCAAATTTTTTAATCATTTTTTCATATCACTAAAATTAATATATCTTAACATCTGTACGGTTGGATCGTCGAAATAATTATTTTAAATATTAATCTTTTTAATCGGGAACGAGTCTCGTTGTCGGGAGGGGTACATTAACTGGATTTTGATAATCCTGACATGCAAGATGAATTTCAAATTTTTTAATAATTTTTTCATATGACTAAAATTGATATATCTTAACATCCGTACGGTTGGATCGTCGAAAAAATCATTTTAAAAATTAATCTTGTCAATCGAGAACGAGTCTCGTTGTCGGGTGTGGTACATTAACTGGATTTTTCTAATCCTGACATGCAAGATGAATTTCAAATTTTTTAATAATTTTTTCATATGACTAAAATTGATATATCTTAACATCCGTACGGTTGGATCGTTGAAAAAATCATTTTAAAAATTAATCTTGTCAATCGGGAACGAGTCTCGTTGTCGGAGGGGTACATTAACTGGATTTTTCTAATCCTGACATGCAAGATGAATTTCAAATTTTTTAATAATTTTTTCATTTAACTAAAATTGATATATCTTAACATCCGTATGGTTGGATCGTCGTAAAAATCATTTTAAATATTAATCTTCTCAATTGGGAACGAGTCTCGTTGTCGGGAGGGTACATTAACTGGATTTTTCTAATCCTGACATGCAAAATGAATTTCAAATTTTTTAATAATTTTTTCATATGACTAAAATTGATATATCTTAACATCCGTACAGTTGGATTGACAAAAAAATCATTTTAAATATTAATCTTGTCAATCGGGAACGAGTCCCGTTGTTGGGAGGGGTACATTAACTGGATTTTTCTAATCCTGACATGCAAGATGAATTTCAAATTTTTTAATAATTTTTTCATATGACTAAAATTGATATATCTTAACATCCATACGGTTGGATCGTCAAGAAAATCATTTTAAATATTAATCTTGTCAATCGGGAACGAGTCTCGTTGTCGGGAGGGGTACATTAACTCGATTTTACTAATCATGACATGCAAGATGAATTTCAAATTTTTAATAATTTTTTCATATGACTAAAATTGATATATCTTAACATATTTACGGTTGGATCATCGAAAAATCATTTTAAATATTAATTTTGTACAATCGGGAAGAGTCTCGTTGTTGGGAGGGTTACATTAACTGGATTTTCTAATCCTGACATGCAAGATGAATTTCAAATTTTTTAATAATTTTTTAATATGACTAAAATTGATATATATTAACATCCGTATGGTTGGATCGTCGAAAAAATCATTTTAAAATTAATATTGTCAATCGGGAACGAGTCTGTTTTCGGGGAGGGGTACATTAACGGGATTTTACTAAGTCCTTACAGTAGCAAAGATGAATTTCAAATTTTTT